>NW_017306811.1:97970-118955 GCF_000935625.1 Nanorana parkeri
CCACCCCCCAATCCCGCAGTTGGCCCTATAATCCCTGGTTTCAGACACTAAACAGAGTGGTGAAGTCATTCCTACTGTCATGTCATGTCACAGTGCTTGGGCTTAGCAATTGGTTTCTAGACTCGAGCACCATCATGTGGAAGGAGGTGATATGCTTCCCTATACTTGGAAGCCTTTAACAGCCACTCAGAAAGTATGGTCCAATATGCTTCCCCATACCAGAAGCCTTTAGATAAGCATATCAACCAGACAACTAGCATCGTCAAAAAGGAGAGTTCAGCAATGGCAGCCTATGCATTTTGTCAGTAGAAGTTTCCTTTAACCTGGCAATGATGAAAACATATCAACTTGTATAAAAAAAATGTATATTTATTCATGCAAATGAGTCAGTGTGTAGCAAATTATCTGTACTTTTCAGTATTTACAGACTATACATGAAATAACCAGCAATGCTTGAATGTTGAAGCAGATTTTTTTTAAATTATTGTCTTCCTTCTGTTACTGAACCTCATCCATATGTCCAATTATAATGATACAGGCAAAGTAATTACACAAAACTTTATTGACTCCTTGAATTACATGTGCACCAGACAGATGGGTGCATCATATGGGTATACAGAGTGACAGACACCTTGGAAAACGATCTTATATAATGCAGCTGAAGCTGTGATTTCTAAGTTATAGGAGAGATTGAGATGTAAACACAGCACTTCTTAATGCCAATAACGGCTTTGACTCTATAAATATTCTTATTATGGAGTGCAACTGTTCAAGGATAATTAATTTAGACTTTCTCATATGGTAGGGAAGCATACCGTTTATGAAGGTTAAGTACTAATTATACATAAAACTATCAATGAGCAATTCACAAGGCACCATTTTTATGCAGTTCAGCAATAGCGTTGAGGACAGACTTGTTTCTATCCCAAGGGCATTTAAATCATTTGTTTGCACTCTAGTGTCAAAAGAATATTGCCACAGGCCAAGAGTTATAGCCATGAGGCCTTATGCCGCATATGCTACTGTACACAATCACTAGTAAACTTTAATTCTTAACTAAGATGAACTCTTTTTCAATTTAAATATAATTTCCAGGCAAATGTAATACATCATAAAATATCCATAAATTCACTTGAATATATTTCAAAACACTAACTAATTAACACTATCATTTTCTTTCTAGTTAACTTGTTTATCTCTCTAATATGGTAAAGAATTGGAAATCCAGGCCATGGGTTTATGCATAGATGTTTCTTATGAAAATTCCCAACTACATGTTACTGAATGCTGTACATTAATGGAAGACAGAAACGAGAACAAATACAGATTGAGATGTTGCTCTTTAAACCCAACTGAAGTCACAGAAAAAAATGTGTAGTCCGATGGATATTATACTAACAATCTCCGTTTTTATAGTCTTATCTCCACTTTCCTGCTACAGCAGTTATGCAAGGTATTTCTATATGACTGTGCAGTCTAACAGGGACCAGAGTTGGAACTAGTGCACACAGTAATTAGCACTTAGAAAAAGAATTAGTGTGACACACTCCCTTTCTTCCTCTGCAATATAAGTCTGTGTGAGAACACTAGTGATGAGGGGTGTGGCTGCACAGTGCACTGGAGGAGGAGGGCAGAAAGTATCTATACTACAAAAAAATGGTCTTTTGAAGCTCAATTGTACTTTTAGTTTAAATTAGTTAAATACATTTCAGGTGTACAATAAGAGTGCAAAGTCTTACAATTTGTTAATGTTTTTTAGAAAACATCCACAGTCTGAATAGAAAACCTTGTACCTTGCTAGCATGCTGGAGAGGTAGACCACTGCTCTCTGTGGGGAAGTAATGATCTTTTTGTAGAAGCCCAGCATGCCCCCTGTCAGAGCCACCCATGAAAATCACCCAATACCTCTCTAATGCATTTAGTGTTTAAGACAGAAGTGGTCCAGAATGTACACTTGCTATGGATATGCCCACACATAGAAGGCCTTTAGCCGTTACTTACATATGTTTTTTTCTTTTACAACAAGGTTTATTAAAAGGAAAACAAAACATAAGACTTTGTACAAGCATAGGAAGTCAAAAGACAAAACAGGGAGAGGCACTGCTTACCACTCCAGGGATACAATAAAAATACAATCATAGGCATCAAACAATCCACATTTAAACTTTAACCCTGCTTCTGAGCCAAAAAGAAAAATGGGAACATGGGGAGAAAGACTATGGCCCCTTTCAGAAGGGCGGTCTGATCAGGTCCGCCTGTCAGTTTCTCATGTGCATCTGATCAAAAGCCCAAGGTAAGTCTATGTGCGTCCGTTTACATCTGGTTATTAGAGTTCCGTTTTGACAGATCTCATTGTGATGGATCAGGGGTAATACGATGACACATGTCCGTTTACATCTTATTCCCACACAGCTCTGCCAATCTGTCCTGTAAGTTCAGTTTTTTCCTCCTTTGCAAGATGGAGGAGAAAATTGGACGGACACGGGTATCACAATAGTGACATCTGTTTTAAACTTCTCTGACTAGCAGGGGATCCATGCAAGGCAAGGACATGGTCAAGAAAACACATTTTGCATAAGGCATAGTAAGGTAAAGGTGCACTCAGTGTGCTGTTACACAGATGTAAGATATCACACATGCATTGCCACAGTTAATATTCACATTAATGTGAAATGATAATCATATAGTTTATTTCCTTAAGCCATTTGCTCATTGGTATTGTATGGCTAATTCATATACTGACATCTTGTGGTCATTTTGGTTATTGTGTTCCCTACCATTTATGATGTATTTCCCCTTTCTTGATCAGTACGAGTGTCATGGTTGCTTGTAACAGGACCACATGTGCATGCTAGCTTGAAACATTATCATCCTTGACCGCCTTAAATATCATCTATTCATTCATCTGCTGTATCCTGTTGTCTGCTGTAACCTGCTGCATGGAATAACAGCAAGTAATAAATCCCTAATACAACAATCAGAGTCAGAATACTCAGGCATAGTGTAAAAAAGAAAAACAAGCTAAAAGGGGAGATAGGGGAGTGGAAAAAAGCTAGGGAGAGAAAGAGAAAAAGAGAGGGAAGACCCTACGGAGAGGAAGTATAAAGAGAAAGAGGGAGTCCCAGGGAGCAAGCCCTAAAATGGTCAAAGACTTTACAATAAAGTGTTGATTCTCAGAGATTGGGATTAGGAAATTCAGGGTTGCCAAGTTAGAAGGAATCTAGCATGGGTATCTGCCATAATGGCCATTAGTTTTTCTTTAATCATTGTCCCTGTTAATCTACTTTCAACCGCTTCAAAGCTTAACGTTGGGGAAAAGATTTTTCAAATTGCCTAGCAACCTGCAATCAAAAACATAGTCCATTCATAGCTTTACTTCACAGGAGGAAATAGAAAACTTTAGTAGGAGTACCTGTGTTTATTAGATGCTAAAAAGCTATTCTAAAAGCAAACCTTTCTCCCTGACTGCAATTGTAGACCAGGATGATACAATTCTACATCATTTGATGCTCCTTGGACAAGGTGGATGCCAAATGACACAACCAAGAAAAATATATTTTGAAAATGGTTACCTTTTGTCATACCTGAAAACACACACAGTCACTTTGACGCCAGTCTGATGTTGCCAACACTCTTGTATACTCTTTAGTTGGGAAGCTTAGAAACTTCAACCCTATAAGATAACATAAAGCCTTTTGGCACCTATTTTAATTAAATTGTTTTTTCATTGTTCAAATTATAAAGTTTGCAAATCTATTTTTGAAAATATTTTTTTGAGCAACTTCCTACTAGGTTTATGCCCAAATATATTAACTGTCTTTTATCAACTTCTTTAAAGAATCAGGGCACAAGGAGGTATGTGAAATTACTGTGGCTTATGAAATCTGATAACATCTCTGATAAGATGCACTGTGATTGGGAAATAGAGATAATTTTGTTTGATCTTGGTACAGCCTATATTTGTATTGTTACATTCTACTTTACTTCACTGTTTACTTAAGCCTTTAATGGAATGCACTGTTTGTTTTTTTGAGAAAGTCATCAATATTATATGTTAAAAAAGTTTACACAGAATTGATAAAATGCCAACAGGATGTGAAATTAATTTTAACAGGTAATTACCATTCCAGGAATCGTTTCCAGTTCTGACCAGTTTGCATGTTGAAGATTGTTTTTGGCCTTCTAACGATGAAATGTGGCCAAAATACTTGACTAAGCTCACATGGGTGCACTTTTCTGCCTTGAATTTTACATCAATTTTATGCATGCCAGAAACTCTAAACATGTGACTTCCCAGAGTCCCATGTAGTATTGAAGCCTTGGTTTTGGTATTAGTCCACAAAATTTGTCAGGCTTCCTCTTCAGTGAAAAGGGTAGAGTGGGCAAATTTTGCCCCAAATAGAGGGAACATGCTATTTCAAACATTGCTGGGTTGTTGTGATTATTTATCAGTGTTTGTGTTTTATGATCAATCATCTCCTTACCCACAGCCAGGGTGATCTTAATAGAAGTCCAAAGGACACCTGAAGAACACCCCAGGACCCGGTGGTGGAACTAAGGAACAAAGGGCCCTGGTGCAAGATTTTTTGCCCCCCCCAAAAACAACAAACACAGCGATCTCCACCCGCAGCGCTCGGCCGGCTGTCATGCTTTCTCTCCACCCCGCTGGGACACAGAGCAGCGCCTAGTGGGGGAGGAAAGAAAGCAGGGATGCGCCACTGTATCGGCAGAAAAATTGCACTTTCGGCATTTAGCCAAAAGTGCAATTTTCGGCCGATATGTTTTGGTGTCCGATATATCGGTGCATCCCTAATATTTACAGCAATGCAGAATGTCACAGCCAGCGCAGCCCCTCCTTCTCCAATCACATACCTAATGACCCCCTTCTCCAATCACATGTCCTCAGTCCACCCTTCTCCCATCACATCTCTGCAGCCCCTCCTTCTCCAATCACATCTTCGCAACCCCTCCTTCTCCAATCACATATCCGCAACCCCTCCTTCTCCAATCACATCTCCGCAGCTCCTCCTTCTCCAATCACATCTCCGCAGCTCCTCCTTCTCCAATCACATCTCCGCAGCCCCTCCTTCCCCAATCACATCTCCGCAGCCACTTCTCCAATCATATCTCCGCAGCTCCTCCTTCTCCAATCACATATCTAAAGACCCCCTTCTCCAATCACATGTCCTCAGTCCACCCTTCTCCCATCACATCTCTGCAGCCCCTCCTTCTCCAATCACATCTTCGCAACCCCTCCTTCTCCAATCACATATCCGCAACCCCTCCTTCTACAATCACATCTCCGCAGCTCCTCCTTCTCCAATTACATCTCCGCAGCCCCTCCTTCCCCAATCACATATCTAAAGACCCCCTTCTCCAATCACATCTCCACAGCCCCCTCTTCTACCAGTCACATTTCTGCAGCCCCTGAATGTCAAATGGTGGGCAGATAAAGGGTTCCTTTCTTGTGGTGTGCTATTTGTTATAAGCATGGAATTGCCCTTATCCCGCTTTAGCGGCCAAAATCTTGACCAAGCTTCCAAAAACCTTGAAGTGTTTTGCATCTGCTAGCTTGCTAGTTTTGTCTACCAAAGTAGGTATTTGCTAGTACTTCCACTTTACAACCTTATTTACATAATGGGGACTAATTTAAAGGTTTTATATTAATTATAATAAATGCCATTATGTTTATGTTAATTTAATTTTATTATACATATAACATTTATATTTACATATTTAATTACACATTCGGTTATACTTTAATGTATTATTACATTTAAAGGATATACTGATTTATTTCAAAAGTTTAATATTGAGAATACCTGTACAATTAACTATACTACTCTAACATATTCTTGATGACCCTACTGAACTAAACCACAAGTATCCCACACCACCTCCACATACACATCTTTGAACCAACACATTTTATCATAGTAACTGCTCTTTTTGCTTTTATGACACAATTGACCCTTTGCAGGCACCATATGTAAATTCCAAGATCTGCACCATCATTTCTAAATTGTTTTTTGCTTTGTCTGCATGACTGTGTGAGTGGAAGTATTGGATGTCTGGTCTACTTCATGCACTTCGATTCACCCATTAATTTTAACTGTGCATGAGCTGCTTCATAAGATCTAACAAAATTAATTACTTTGCTTAGAGTAAGACCAAAACTATGAATTATGAACCTTTGTTGTGGGGGAGTTTTTTCAAGTATAATTCTGTCACAAATCACTCCATCAATATCAATTGATGTACATTTTGTACCAGACAGTTTCAGGTCTGTAAAAAATGTTCATCTGTTTTATTTACACTTCACTCTGTAGAATTTCTATTTGGCCTATTCTCCATTTGACTTTGTGCAAAGAATCATCACTGTATGCTTTTTAGTATTAGTACCCTGGTGCTTGTACTGTTTATGACTGGGCAATGAGATCAAGTGGAAAGCCTAATGTCCCTCTTACTATTCCTTAAATTATAATGTATATCTAAAATAAAAGTTGTCCTTATATTTATCCCTTCACTTACCAGAACCCTTAACCCCTTCATGACTGAGCTTGTTTTTCGTTTCTGTTTGTAAATGACCGAAGCACTTTTGACATTTTTGCTGTGTAATTCTTCCACGTCAGTAATATACTTTCTTACAAAGTGCACCCACACATATTATATATTGTTTTTTAGAGGACAGATAGGGCTATATATTTATATCACATATGTGTACCTAACTCCTCACTTAGACAAATAAAATATAAAAAAACAGGAAAAAACGTAAACACTTTTTCCCCAGTTTTGATTTGTAGTATTTTTTACAAAAACAGCACAGCTAAAAAAATTGCAATAAATACATTAATTTATTTGTCCTTTATTTGGAAAAACCTCACATCCCTATGATTTTAGAAATTTTTCTGCACTTTTGAGCCTAAAATTAAAACCTAACCTTTTCATTTTTTTCTCTAAATGCTAAAGCTAAAAGTGGTCACCTGGCATACAATGTCACTGTCACTAAGTGTCACACTTAGTGACAGCGATATACTTTGAACATCACTGTCATGAAGGGGTTCAAAAAATTAACCCCTTGAAAAACATATCTGCAGCTCAGCTGTAGATTTTCATTGTAAGGGGTTAATTTTTATATAAATTATAGTATAAAAATATATTTAAATATATAATTGTATTTGTTACATTTATTTTTTATTTTTTTACACTTTATTTTATTTTTTACACTTTTCCCTATTTTTTTAACATTTCTTACATTTTTATTTTTTTTCTTTAATTATATCAAGCAGTCATTATGAATTAATCTCACTATTAATGAAGGGGTTCAAAAAATTAACCCCTTGAAAAACATATCTGCAGCTCAGCTGTAGATTTTCATTGTAAGGGGTTAATTTTTATATAAATTATAGTATAAAAATATATTTAAATATATAATTGTATTTGTTACATTTATTTTTTATTTTTTTACACTTTATTTTATTTTTTACACTTTTCCCTATTTTTTTAACATTTCTTACATTTTTATTTTTTTTCTTTAATTATATCAAGCAGTCATTATGAATTAATCTCACTATTACTGCTTGATAAATTAATGAATTCACTTTTGGTTATTATTAGGCTGCTTCAAACTTAAGAACAGCCAATAATAACCTTAGTGACACTGATCCTGCAGCATTTCAGGATCAGATGTCACTAAAGGTTTTCTGATCATTCCAACAAGAATCAGAAAACTGCAACATTCTTTCAGCAATAGAAACATTATGCTTCTATTGCTGAAAGTTAAAAATAAATAAAAACCCGGTATACATTGGGATTTCCTGATCTGCATTTAATTACATTTTTCACTAAATGTTGGGGTTTAATAAGGAGTTGCGCTAATATTGCGCAACATACAAATTTACAATTACCACCATTTTATTCTATAGGGTCTTGGCATTCAGAAAATATATAATGTTTGGGGGTTTTAAGTCATTTTCAGGCCTAAAATGTGGAATATAACATGGGTGCAAAAAAAAATGAAAAAAAGGCCTCAGTCATGAAGGGGTTAATTTCCGGACTTGATGGACAAAAATGCAGATAAAACAGGTCTCATATACAGTATGTATTTCATCTATATATCTACCTGTTTGCCTCAAGTTCAGCTTTAACATGTCCTGCGTTGTAAACAATCGCATGAAATGTTATAGGTGTTAAGTATTAATGACACATAAATACCACATCCATAAATCTGTACAATCAGTTACAACGAATGCAAAAGGGATCCTCCCCAACATGCCTACTTCCGTATATGCATTGTAAATAGGCGCTCCACCCAGCGTAAAAATGCATTCTAGAAAGGCAAAATAAAAATATGTGGTTTTTTTTTATCATGCAAACTACCGTAGTTGACTTTTTTTATCAGCTTCCGGAGCAATGCTTTTTCTCTTTGTGGAGTGAATTTAATTTGAAGGACTGTTAATAGGATACCACAACAAACTATGCACAGCTGAGAAGACCCTTGTCTTTTACAGGGTTTATTTACAAATGCTACCAATTAACAGTCCTTCATTCTGGCATTTTACTTTGTTAAAATAATGCATCTGTCACTTTTCAGACTTGAAAACAGCTCATGTATGATATTGTCTCTACGACTCCACCAGTACACAAGCGTAATACACAAAGTCCTTGCATTTCACAGAGCGTCAATGCAAACTATAAACATCCTGTATTTAATGAAGCACAAAAGATTGCTTGTTTCTCTAAGAGAAGTAACTAGGCTCAGAATTTTCTAATCAGACTAGATAGGGACTGTAATTTTATTAAGCTAATCTGTCACAAGAAAAGATGACTAAGCTGTAAACAGTAGTTTACAGTAGTACGATATGATAAATTTTTTCTTCCTTAATAATTCCTGATGCCATTGTAGAGTATTAAGCAGTCAGAGTTCTGCATTTGTGTACCCTTTTTTAAAGCTTGGATGCTATTAACATTCCAAGGCACTAAAGATGATTATTTAAAATGGTTACGGCCAAAATAAATTTAGCATAATATTGCAACGGTGGACATATAAGGTCCAATTCCACCACCGATCAGACAGCCCAAAGGGACACATGTATTTGGAAGTGGAAATAAAGTTCTGGACCCCTTTGGTTATTCTGTTGGTGTTTCTCATCCAATAGTAGTTAAGTGATGTGAATATATGTGATCTGGCTAACGGGCAGGCAGCATCTGTAATCCAAAGGATCACCACAGTATATTTGGCTCAACAGTTAATATAATAGACATAGGAATTGAAGAGCCACACCAATTCAAATAGCTCAGATACAACTTTGTTCCATTAGGGTCTGGGGACATTCAAGTAGAGTAGCCAATGCATTTTGGGGGTCCAAAACACACCCCCGTCATCAGGGCTTAATGAGAGAAATCATGTATGTGGACTACAATCCCAAAGTTTAAAAGTTGTATTGAGTTCTGCTGGGAAAACTAAAGCTTGTCAGCAGCTGGTTTGACACTTCCTGTCCTGCAGATGCAACAGGGTCAGAGGAAATCTCTCCAAAGTGAATTGAATTTCAATTTTAGACAGTTGTCATAGAAACATGTGTCCCCATTGGAGGATTTTCCATCACCTCTTGCTCTGTTGTAAACATTTTGTTTATCCCCTCGACTTCTGTCTCTGTAGCAAATAACCCCCAGGACAAATAGAGGGGCAAATATGCAATGTAATACAACCTTACAGAGGTTCTCACTGTACCCCACTTTATTAAAAAAAATTTGCCTTAACATAAACTGTAAGCCATTTAGGGTTACCTTAGGAAAGACGACAATTGCTTTTGATCAACAAAGGTGTTCATTATCATAAACTGAGATTTTTCAACATGCTGGAATTAATCAGTGCAAGAGGCTGGTCCTTCCTTGTTTTGAATGAGAAGATGGAAGGAAGGTGCTGTCTGTGCTTCTGTCCTTCAAACAAGAGGCTTGAGAAAACACGGTTAGTCACTGCCTTAAAGTGACACTAAACTCAGGAGTTAAATCTTAAAAATGCGCTGTGTTGTGATGTAGCCACCACTCCAAACTGCCTCCCGTGATGCACTACAATATCATGTTTAGTTTTCTAATTTGTATTAAAATTGTAGTCCATCATAGCAGTGAGCTTGGAGTGGTGGTTACTTTACAACACACACAGGGACCATTGGGAACAAAAGTAGCCACCCTCCAGAAGGAAGGACATGTCAGTATAAATTCAGAGATGATCCGAGGCTCTACAGCTGAGTGATACACAAATAAGATACATTTTTGTTAATAGTTAAGGTACTTGGATGCATTTTTAAGATTTAGCTCCTGAGTTTAGTGTCACTTTAAAGAGGATGGACACTCCTCCAGTCATTCTTGGGTAGTCATGTATATTTATGTCAAGCATTACATTAATCTAGACACTGAAAGCCTTGGCAGAAATGTGTTGCTTTATCCTACTAATGGACTATTACTAAAATGTGCATAAGAACTGTTACCATGGGACAGAATGCTTCTAATGGATAACTCAACCCTCTTTAGGATTACTCTCTTTTGCAATATGTTTTTATAAGCACTATAATGTTCTTTTTAAATAATTTTTCTGAGTATTTTTTTAGAAGATTTAAGTATTGAGGGTCCAACTTTAAAAAAAAAAAACACTGATGTGTCCCAGCCAAATGTTGCATGTAGTCTGGTGTGGTCCGTCCGGTGACCTGCACTTTTCTATTAAACCTCTAGTGTTTGCATCCTGAATTCTACAGATTAGCAGTTTAATGGCGCAGCTTGCAGTTTGCCCTGTTTAATGGACCAAACACCTAAATTGGAAGAACAGAGAGCACCAGATATATTGTCTGACGGCTGCCCTGAGCCCTCATAAGCAGCGCTGTTTTCCTCTATAAAATAAGCCTGTTCTCCATTTTAAACGTTTGTAAGATTCGGTTACTATGTATATTTTCTGCTGGTCACAATAAATCATTTGGTTGCTAAACAAGTAAAAGATAATTTCCTGTACCCTGAATCAGTCTCTAGATTTTAATAACTATTAAGATAATATTGTGAATGAATCCCCTTTGTTGGATACATATTAATTTAATTACAATGTTTAGCTAAGAAAGTATCTGATACAAGCTTTTTATTTCTACGCAGGGGTGTTTAATCTGTAAAATTTATAATTATGTGATTACATTGTGATATCTAAAAATTGTGTACATAATAATTTTTATATCCAGGACCCTGGCAGATTTTCATAGATATAATATGTATATTGTTTTATTAATACATTCACATTAATTTTATAAGGGATGTAATAAAATCTGATTCAAGTTCAACACAAATAATTTACATTAAAATAGAAAAACTAATCCAAACTGATTTTTCACTTTTCAAACTTTATAGAGTGAATTTATACTTACCTGTCCAGCGCCCATTTGTGGACTCCTTGATATGCTGCACAGTTATTATCCAACACATTTCTGAGTGTATTAGCTTTCTGCACCCCTCTCCATGATATGTGGTTTCCTCTGTTGCTCCTACAGGTGAAACTCGAATAATTAGAATATCGTGCAAAGTTCATTTATTTCACTAAGGCAACTTAAAAGTTGAAACTAATATATGAGGTAGACTCATTTCATGCAAAGCAAGATAATTCAAGCCGTGATTTGTCATAATTGTGATGATTATGTCTTACAGCTCATGAAAACCCCAAGAACCCCAAATCCACAACCTCAAAAAAGTAGATTATTACATGCAATCAATAAAACAAGGATTGTACATAGAACAATATCGGAACCCCGGGGAAAGTACAAGCATGCATATGTACTCAGTACTTGGTTTGGGCCCCTTTTGCAGCACTTACTGCAATTAATTTTGCACGATATTCTAATTATTCGAGTTTCACCTGTATTTCACTACAGGACACACATTTACTCCAAAACTTTGTGAAAATGGAAACTCTTGCTTTCACTAATCCTCACTTAGAATTAAAGGAGTTGTAAAGTCCAAGCATATACTCTTCTGTTATAATATCAGCATTGTAATAGTAATACATACTAGTGTTGTTTTTGATAATACAATCAAAGCATACGTGACAAAATCCCTTTTATGTAGTGCATGCTGCCTTCTGTCTGCCCATCACTTTCATCAACTTCCTGGATTCCCAGTGTGCTTTGCATCTCTTTCCCTGCTGCTTGATGTGATGCATTCACAATTTCAAAAGACTACATCATTGCTTCCAGCAAGCAATGATAATGTTATATTGTTCAGACATTAAGTGGTAGTTCAGACAGCAGACTGTGTGAGAGTGGCGATACAAGGAAGTTCATATTCACAGGGCTGAGTGAAATGTTTTCAATACATTAGGTAAGTACATCCTATGGGCATCTTCTGGATTAATATAATTATTAGGAGTGGGATAGCACTTATGGAAATTCATTAAGGAAATACATATTTAGTTTTGACCATAGATACCATTAAATAATTGTTATTTGTATTTATTTATTTTTAGTTGACTTTCACAAAGCTACCACCTTTTGTTTTACGTGCCACTCCCGTTTAGATTGTAAGCTCTCAAGGGCAAGGCCCTCCTTACAATCTTTTTTTTAATTTGTATTGTAACTGTAATGTCTTCCTTGTATTGTAAAGTGCTGTGCAAACTGTCGGTGTTATAAATCCTGTATAATATTAGTAATAAGAAAGATTGCCATCATAATTCTCGAATCACTTGCTTCCTTTAAGCTGCAATATTTCCTTCTGTTTCATAAGAAAGCGACCAATAAATATTAAACTTTTTCCGGATTTTTCTAACAGATCATTTAAAGTCTCCTCCTTTACCCTGTCTAAGAGGCTTTGACCCCTGGGTGACTTATATTGATTGCTGCACCCCAGGCTACTTTAACCGAAGCAGTGATGTGAAGGAAACTACTGGGTCCAAAGCTTGAAATTCTGCTCGTTTAGATTCTCCCACATCATTTTACTGGTAGGATTCTTCCCAGAACATACAGTTACATTCTTCTTCAGAGGAGGGGAGTATTTTTCCTTTCAATGCAATGGAACACCAGAACTTTGAAAGCTTTAATGCAATGTTGAAATATGTTGACAGATAGAAAGGCTCCGGCTGATACATAGGAGAGTTTCTAGATGAACAGTTTCTTGGCAATTCTAAGCAGAATTTATAGAAAAATATACACATTTCTTAACAACAATAAATCATGAATGGATGTTCTCTTACATTCTTTGTTTTAAATATAGACAGAAATGTCTCATGAACAAATTCAAATATATATTTTTATTAAGGAAATGGATTTGTGAACATTCTGTAAAACCATATAACTGTAAGCCTTATCGTCAGCTGTGCAATATACTCTGCAGTGCGTATGCCATTATGTTAGTAAAACATTGCTTTAACTTTTTAATGGAAACCCTTCATGAGAGAAATATAGAGGCTGCCATTGCTGATCTCTGCTGAATATGTCTGACTGCAATGCAGATCCTCTTGCATCAGTACTTGTGTCAATACTTTGGGGTTGATTTACTAACCTTATAAACACGCCACGAACAAGTATACACCTCTGTAGTGTGTTCCCTCCCAGCATGATCTATTGGTGGAATTTAGACACCTTTGTAGTGTGTACACACCCAGCAGGTGTGTTGTGCAAAGCCCTGCATGAATTGCTAGGTGATGTTGTGTAAATTATCTCTACATTGTGTTGCTTGCGTTGATGAATGCAGGAATGTAAATGCATGAGCTAACCATTTTTGTCTAAACTGTGAAGCAGCATTATATATGCATCATGTGCATGATTTTTCCATATATGGCATTAGTGGAAATATGCTTTTAGAGACTTTTTGGTTGATAAATACGTTTTGCTGTGTAAAAATCACACGCACCTAGTGCGTGCGTGTGTTTAGGTTAGTAAATCACCCCCTTTGAGTCACTGACACACAGCTATCATGGATATACAGTAGGAACTTTTTACTTTTCTCTGATAACACACCCTTGTCATAGGCTAGTGATTTAAAGTGTAATTCCAGTTTTGCGGTCAAGCTTGAAAAAACCCCACTGTATGTACACTATATTGCCAAAAGTATTGGGACGCCTGCCTTTACACACACTTGAACTTTATTGGCATCCCAGTCTTAGTCCGTAGGGTTCAATAATGAATTGGCCCACCCTTTGCCGCTATAACAGCTTCAACTCTTCATGGCAGCTTTGTGAATAGACCCCATAGTGTATGTTATATGTTCCTATTTACTCAGCATACCTGAAAATAATTTCTTAACAAATATTTCCTCAAATGAGAACTAATGCCAAACTTTTTTTGGCTTTAGTCCTCTTTTGGGTGAAAAGAGTACATTTAATAATATATTATTGGGAAGAGTTCATTTTACTCTCCCAATACTTCTCCTTTAACTTTGAAATGTGTTTGTGGGGCAGGCCTTTGATGCTTTTCTGTGCAATTTGAAAGTGACAGGAAACTCTGTCTGTCCCCATAGAAAGACTAGGGACACTCTGAGCTTCCCCTCATTAATATACAATGCTTTTAGATCTTTAACCCTTTGTTAGGACAGACAGTGTTCAATATTCAATTTTAGTGGCAAACCTTTCTTTCAGGAAAGAGAAAGTTATTTTTAAAGTTTTTTTAGTTATTCTATGTAAATGAAAACAGGTAACAAGTATAAAATAGGTGTTATCCCAATTTGGCTGCAAAAGTGGAAATACACTTTAAAGGAGAACTATGGGGTTAAGGCTTTTCCCCATAGTTCTCCTTAGGGTAACGGGAGGACATACACTAGCGTCCTCCCGTCACCCTAGGCTCAGTATACAGGTATACTGAGCTCGCGGTATATTGAGATGCCGCAGCTGAAGCGGATCCCGACAGTTATGTCTGGATCCGCCCAGCTGCGTGACTGACAGCTGGCTCTGCCTATCTAGAGGCAGAGCCAGCTGTACCCCGCCCCGTCCCTTCTGCCAGTCAACGCTGGTGGATCGGAGCGGGGAGGGGGGAATCCAGCCCCTCCCCTGTCACGGCAGAGAGCCGTGACAGGATCGAGAGGTGAGCGAACGCCGGTATGTGTTCGCTCACCTCCCGATCTACTAAGCCGACCTGTGACAGTCTCATTGTCACAGGTCGGCTAGAACTATGAGGTGAGTGAAAAGCACTCACCTCATAGTTCTCCTTTAAAGTATTAAAGCTAGTTAGGCAGCATAACAGCCAGACAACTGCCATTTTAGAGGCTCATCGCAGGTTTACATTAAAGTATATTTAGTTGGGATGCACCAATATATTGGCTGCCGAAACTTCGGCCGAAAATAGGACTATTGGAAAACTGCCAGTACCAGCTTTAAAAACTGCCCACCAATGTGAAGCCACCACCATGCCACTGCGAACGAAATAAGAGGAGAGCCAATAGTAGGCTGGCTATTGCACCCACCCACTCCCTGCTGTCAATCAGCAGAAGAGAGGACCAATAGTCTGCAATCCTCAATAGCTGGGAGCAATAGCAGGCCTGCTATTGGCTATTGTGATAGCCAATAGCAGGCTGGCTTTTGCACCTGTCCAATGCCTGCTGTCAATCAGCAAAGGAGTAGACCCTCACAAGGGGCTTGTGAGCCCCTCCATGGGATAGCAATTAGGTTAAGAAAAAAAAGTTTAAAAAATAAAGTTGAATAAAATTAAAAATACCAAAAAAAAGTCCCCCTCAAACGCACGCATACTAACACCCAGAAACACAAGTCGGGTGCACCTACATACGAAAATGGCGATTGCGCTACACATGTTTTCCAGTGCAAAAGGGAAATATCAGGGGTCTGTCTAGACCCCTGATATTTCCCCAAAGCCCCTAACAGTAAATTTTAAAAAAACAAAACATAAAACGAAAATAATTAAAAAATAATTGTATAATTTTACAAAGGTTGGAAAAAAAAGTAATTTTTAATGATGTGAATGGAAGAGAGTGCCAAGCCCGAGATATTGGGTCAGATAAGATACAGATAAATACCCTGAGGGGAATCCTGATCCCAATATGCCACACAATCAGCATTGTAAGCCTGTTTAAAGAGAGCCCGTTCTGCAGCTTGCAGTTGGCATTATACTTAAGTTTTGGAAGCCCTGTTTAATGGACCAAACACCTAAACTTAAAGAACTGAGAGCACCAGATATATTGCCTAATGGCTGCCCTGAACCCAATATCTCACATATGTGAACCTCTTTTAAACTTATTGAAAATTATTGAATACATTTTTTTATTTTAAACTTATTGAAGATTCAGTTACTAAGAACATTTTCTTCTGGTCAAACAAACAATTTGTCTACTAAACAAGTGAAATATAATTTCCTGTACCCTGAATCAGTTTTTAGATTTTGACAATTGTTAAGATAACCATGCCAATAAATCCCCTTTTTTTATATATATTCATTTAATTACAATCTTTAGTTAAATAAGTAGCTGATATATATTTAGTTTATAGAGGTTATTTCAGTGAATTTTTACATTTAACATTTATAGATTGAATTTATACAGTAGTTACCTGTCCTGCGCCCATTTGTGGATTCCTTGATCTGCAGAATAGTTATTATCCAACACACTTCTGGGATTATTAGGTGCCTGCATTCCTCGCTGCCATTTGTGGTTTCCTCTGTTGCTTCAATGTCACTACAGGACACACACAAAAATTCTCTTTCTCTCATCCTTTGATTTTGTTGTTGTTGTTGTTTTTTTTGGTGTTTTTGCTTTTTAGTTGAGCTCCACAAAATGATTCTGTTGGATATTTATTTTTCCCAACTTTGAAGAAGGAGGAATGCATATATACATAGAAATATATACTATATACTGTATATATAGCAGTCCTACAATATTTCCTAATACAGCGTAAAAAGTGACCAATCATTATTTTTTTCTGAGATTTTCCAGTGCAAGCTTTGATATGATATGTTTAGTTATACAGAGTGCAGAAGTGTTAAAACTCCTGTTGGGTTTTTATCGCTGTTGATAGAAGAGAGGGCCAGGCCCCAGATATTGGTCTAGATTTAGTTTTTATTAATCACAACTTGTATTGGGGATTATATAAAATATATAAAAAATCATCTTCATCAAGACTAAAATATAATAAAAAAATATATATAGTAGTTACTATCTTAGTTACAGGTACATGTTCTGGAAAGGTAAATATGTTCCATTGTCACTAGAGCAGCAGGTGACGGGACACCTGATATGGTGACAGTCTTATAGGAGGAGATGTACCCCAAATCTGAAGAGATTTCATCTCACTTTCTGCTTTGTCTTTGGGATAGGAAGTGAAATCTCCACCATGGGATTTATAGGGGACTTTAGGCATTCCCTATTTCATCTAAAACTAAAACTAAAATCTTGGCAGATACACTTTAAAGTGTAGTATGCAATATAATAGAGTTAAAGATGTAGGATCTCCAATAAAATGCATACTATTTAAGACATCAGTCACTAATACACTGCATACTATAAGTTACAAGTGGGATCTACTGTAGTTTGCTCACAGTGGGACATCAGTATCCATACTTGTGAAAAACACTGGTACATCTACTAGTTGCACATACGTCCATTTATTTGTACAGAGTTAATGTCCTTGAACTTACGCACGTTATGAAGCAAGCATCCAATTTGGACATATACAAGCAAGCATGCAAGCAAATCCATTATTGTACAAATATTTGTGTATATAATAGGGTTGCACCCATACCGGTTTTTCAGTATCAAGTATCGTAACAATATTTTTCAGTACTCGCAGATACCGAATAACAATGCCAGAAGTCCCTTTAAGGAAGCCGGGTGGCATGTAATGACTCACCGCCTGGCTTCCTGATTGGCCAGCTTCCTGGCCAATCGAGAAGCCAGGCGGCGAATCATTACACAACGTCCGGCTTCCTGATTGGCCGGGAAGCCAGCTCCCTCGTCACCAAGTGCATTCTTGGCTTCTTGGCCATTCAGGAAGCTGGGCAGAGTGTAATGACTAGTAAAAGTATCGGTGCATCCCTAGTGTATAATATTTGTGTAATCTGTTCAGAAATTGTTCACATGTGCAATCCTTACACTTAATCTACTATGGATAACAGGTAATTATCTTTTCTCAAAAGTCCAAGGGACTTGGTCATCAGCTTGTTCATTGATCAAATGTGATGTCCCATAAACGAAGACTATGCAGGCGAAGCCATCACCCCATACAGAGCAGAATGCAAGGGTGTGATGCCCTACCGGTTTTGCTGGTCTCCCCAGTTAACTCAGGTGATGTGATAACAATGAAACAATTTCTGGACAGATTGCCTAATATTTATACCAATAGTGCACCCCACTGCGGTATGCTGGCAGTAAGGAGATTGCCTAACACAGGCTAGCGAAAATCCCATAGGCCCACCTATGGTCTGACACTAGAAAAGATACAAAGCTGCAATCCAGGTAAAGTGCATGGACTTCCTTCCTTAGCTCTGTACGTTCCCCCACAGCCTCCTTAGGTAAATCAAACAAATACATAAAAATACCTCTTATAGTTGGTTTTTGCAGCTACAGTCTTCCTCTGGGCTTTAGAAACCAGCTGTGTATGAACAGCCCCGAACAATTGGAGGGTAATCCATTGCTCTCTATGACTGGTTGTCTACACATGAATAGTTGTGCAGATTACAAATATGGGCAGACCATGGCATCTATAGTCTACATATGGCACACCACTCAAAAGATAAGAAAAAGGGACACCTTTTAACATAAAGCATGTAAGCAACAGACACTTACCTATCACACCCCCATTTACTTGCACAAAAAATGATCAATGAAACCTTCTGCAGTTTTTATAGTATTGTTTCAATGTTTAGAATGTTAGGAATCTTTAATTTTAGAAGTTAGATAAAATGTTTAGCATTATGCTTTTGGTATTCAAAAAAGTGAATAGTCAATTTACAGAGGTTAATACAAAATTTGATCAGAAGGTCGCAGGGCAGAGGGAGTTGGGAGCATTTGGGTCATGCTAGTTCAAAAGTACAATTTTCCTTTTACGCACGGTGGTCCATAGTGTATTTGATAATTTTTAGACTTTTTTGTTGCCTTGCATTGTTTTTAAGCTCTTGAACTTTATAATCTTTTAGTTTTAAACCCAGAACTTATTTGAATTTTAGATATCCACATGCCAGTTAGATTGTTTGGTTCAATTATTAATGGCACAAACCATCACCCTGCAAAGTAAAAAAAAAAGAAAGAAAGGTATTCATTATTCCAACAAGCTGCCTATTAGTACGTCCATCCCATGCAGCCTAATATAGTAGTTAAATGTTAATTTAAATTAGCACAAAACCTTCATGCATTAAAATGGTTTAGCTATTTTGACTGCATGCTTGTTTTCTCTAATTTATTTCCACTTAATGAATAAAATCAGAGCGAGGGGCTGAAGCTGTTCTTCTCTCGTATTAAAATAAGTGCTTCATTTTTTTTAAATTTATTTTTGTAACATCAACAAATCAAACTTAATAAGCTAGTCGAGAAGAGAGTTTGAGTCCAGAAATCAAAGCGTTCTGTGCTAAAATGACTGGAGACCAATGTTTGAAGAAAAGAACTAATTTGTTAAAGCAAATACAGACGTTCATATACATTTTAATTTGTGATTAACAGCATGTGCTTAGCTCAAACGGCATGTGGTTTGGCCCCATTTTTATTCATGTGCTTCCTCATTTTTGCCAGTCATTTTAGCACTTAGCCCCATGAGATCTGTGCTCAACACATATAGAGTATTTTATAAAAGTTATTTTCCAGAGAAACATGTCCATATCATAGTTGGCAACATTTAAAAAAAATTAAATTGATTCCTTTTTTTTTGCTGTGTGTCCAGCAAGCCATTGTAGGCAGGTAATGTACTTTAATTATGGGTGGGGCATTAATTTTAAATAGGTATGGTCCCACAAGAGGCATATTGTTAAACTACTGTACAATTTAATTTTAATATACTGTATATACAGGAAGATTTTTCACACATCAGTTGGCATTGACCTTTGTAGGTGGCAAAAGTCCTGTGTACTAAAACCAGTTGGTACTCTGTTACCCAGTTGGGACTCTGTTACCGCTGCAGCCATGTTCTCGGTGTCATTTTAAACAGCCGGCGATGGTTGTTAAGATACAAGCGATCCGGCGTCTATACAGCTGCCAGGTCGTTTGTACCAATCGACAGAATGTGCTGCCCCTACCCCCCTCTGCCGCTCCGGCTTCCCTGGGCTCGGAACCGGCACGGCAGGTCTACCTGCTTTGATCGGAGAGAGATCAACAGACTTCCAGCTGCTGATCTCTCCTCTGATCACTGGATCCAGAAGTGATGTGTATTACAGAACTTCTGGTGTCACTGTTTACATTCTCCGGCTCTTAGAGGTAGGAGAAGAGGCTGGGAAAGCAGATCTCTGCTTCCTCCGCTTCTTTGGGGTCCCTAGGTGACATTAGGGGTCTGAAAGAATCCCGAAAAACCAAATAACGCAAAATCCGGTTCAAAACAAAACGAAACTAAACACATTTTTTGCCAGTGCGCATGTCTACAGTTCATGTCCAGTGCATGGTGGGAAAAAGAAAGCGCAGAGCATTAATGAAGGTGACAAGAATGTGCAGAGCATTATTGAAGGTGACAAGAATGTGCAGAGTGTTATTGAAGGTGACAAGAATGTGAAGAGCGCTATTGAAGGTGACAAGAATGTGCAGAGTGTTATTGAAGGTGACAAGAATGTGAAGAGCGCTATTGAAGGTGACAAGAATGTGCAGAGCGTTATTGAAGGTAACATATGTGCAAGTAAGAATGGTGGTAAAAAGAAACTTGTGGTTAAAATTTTTATTTTTTTTCATATGGTTCAGAATGGATCAACCTGATTTACATTGAACATTATGGGAAAATGTGATTCGGTTCACAACCAAAAATCGGATCGCGATCACGTTTGTAGGGGTCAGAACGGATTACCTGATTTACATTGAACCCTATGGGAAAATGTGATTCGGTCGCGACCA
>NW_017306811.1:119003-156749 GCF_000935625.1 Nanorana parkeri
TAATATGCAAACACAGAGGGGCAGTGACCATCAATTATAATGGAAAACTACCTTGAGTATAATAATAGAGATACTAGCAATTAACAAGTTGGTACTAACAAGTCAGGTGGTTCTGGAATATTTTTGTCAACTGCATATGTGCCTGCAAAGAATGTCACAAATGAGTTTCTATCTGATTGGCTGGTTTCCTATGTGGATAGGGGAGGTGCTATTGTTGGATCTCATTGTGTTTTTTTAATTACAAGTCCAAAGTACGCTCAAACAAGATATTGTCAGCCATGTTACAGCCCCCCCAAAAATTCTTTATAATTACACATTTTTCAAAAAGCAAATAGATGGCACAGATACACATGTTACATATTTATTAGTCAGTTTTGGATTTTGCACAGAGGTAGACTCTGAAAAAAAAGAATTAAATATCAGAGAAAAAGTCATGAATGATGAGAATTTATACAAAAATTAAAATGCAGTTAAATCAACGGAAATGCAATGTATAAGCAGATGTAATATTGCTGAAAGATTTTAAATATGCTTTGGAGCATGATGAAATGTGATCCAATATTGAACAACCACTTACAGGATAAGTCCGAGCTTAACTTTTAAAGCCCTTAATTCCTATAAAATATTCTTGTTTCAAGTGTTCAGAAAAAAAGTATGTAGACCATCTGCAAGTAACAAAATTGCTAATGAAAAATGCAGTTTTAGGTATAGGTTCACATGCCAGCTGGAGATTTAGAAAGGTAAAACAAATCAATCATACATCATACATAGCTTAGCTTTTCCCTGTTAATGTCAAATGTGCTGTCAATTATTTATATCTTGTAACATTTGAAAATGAAAAACTGGGCCACCCCCAAGCCATCTATAATGCTTTCAAATTTTGACAAAATTTGGGCAAATCATGCCTACTTTTATAGTTCTTCCTCTTTTAGCTTTGGGATGTGGCAACAGATGGCCAGCTGTACCAGTGGTGGTACCTAATGCTAAGCAGCCATTATGCAATTTTCTGGATATAACTCAGGCAACAAGTACAAGCTGTCCATACAGATGCAACTATTGTTTTTCTGCATATATCTACTGCTAGTACCAGTAGACATATGCCCCAACATTGAAAAAAAAAGTTGGACAACACCAACAAGCAGCTTAGCCAACTCAATGCCGCTCGCTCCCGGCAGCAGAAGTCCCGGCTACTCTACGCTGTGAAGATGGAAATGTGGGCGGGTGCATGCACAGTCCAGATCATTAAAGGGGAGAGGAGTAGAGCAATGCTGAAGCTGGAAGGACGCAGCTCAGCAGCCGGGAGTGCGCACGTCGGACAGACACCGTGGGACCTGAGGAGTCTGCGGTCAGGGCCGGATTTCCCACAAGGCCAACCAAGGCCCGGCCTTGGGGCAGCAGGTAGTAGAGGGCCAGCAGGGATGTGGAATTCCTATCTCATGATGCCTGGGACATGATGTTCCGGGAGCCAGGCCGGTAGTTGTTTTCTACATTTAGCCTTGCTTTAGGCAAGCAGAGCTATATTTGCAGCGGAGAAGCTGCCGCTTGTTTTGTACAAGTGATCCCGGCCATGCCATTCTATATGGGGGAGGGGGGGGGTTGGCGGGTAGGAGGGCGCATTGTGGAGCCTTACCTTGGGGCAGCAGAGAGAGTAAATCCGGCCCTGTCTGCGGTGGGTCAAAAACCGGCACCAGTGCTGAAGGGACTGTGGAAAATGAGTGGAGGGAAGAAATTGTTCGGATCTAGAGGCATCAAATAAGGTAAGTCCTTACAGCAGCATGGGGGAAGAAATAACTACCTTTAATGTCACTTCAAATATACAGTATACTATTTGTCACCTTCTTGTCCAAAGTCAATGTGGTCAACTAGAAGTAAAAGCAAAAAACAAGTGTAGATTACTATACCCCATGCTCCAATTACACATGCACCACCTACTGTGATTCATTTTAGATGCTGTAATTATAATATGACTCCATAGTGTGGCGTAATGTAATGCACTGCACCAAAAAACGGATGATTGTATACTAGGATTTGGGATAAGAGAGAATAATAGATGTTCCTTTTGGCAAAATGCACTGGAGTCAATTGTGAAGGTGAAATCAAGGTCATTTTGGCAGTTTTTAGATGCAATAAGCATTAAAGTTTGTTTCCGCTTTTGCAGTCAAATTTGAGGAAACACCTCTATATATTCATTATTTGTTTCTGTTCACACAGCACACTGAAAAATAACTTTAAAAAATTCTTAACTTTTCGATGTTTTGCTAAAACAGGCAAAATGGCTGATCCCAGGTTTTTCCTATCCCTTTCACTGTGGTCTGTCCTAATGGAAAGACTTGGGACTGAAATTTGAGGATTGTGTTTTTCTGATAAGCTTCATTAACACATTAACACATTAATACAATGGAAAAGACACCTCAGAGTCCTCACCCCTCACAGCCCCACGTAACATTTCAAAGAAATGCGATGGTTGTAAGGTCTATGGCCAGCATTACTCTTGATGAGCGCAGGGATGGGGCCAATCCGTAAATAAATTCTAATGATATGCACCTGTCACACACCTTTCTCCTTGTTGGCCTTTCAGACATGATGCAAGGCTTATTATAAAATTTTATTAGAGAATGTGGGATGAGAAATTGGTGCTTGGTTGCAATCATTTATTGAATGTGGTGCTTGGTGCACTATAAACTGTTGTACAATGGCTTATTATGAAGAAAAAAAAAATGGGATCATCTGCGACGCAGAAGGGGGAACACCAGTGACATAGAAGGCCGAACACCTGCGACACGGAAAGGGGGAACAGCAATGAGGCAGCAAAAGAACCTGCTGCTGAAAAAAAGTAAAAAGAAATAAAAGAAAAAATAAACAAAAACAGGAACACTGGTGACGCAGAAGGAGGAACACCAGTGACGCCACTGACACAAACAAAAAATAGGAAAAGACAGTGGATATACAGCACAGACAATAATACTATATACAGTACAGAGTACTATATGTAGCACTAACATGCTGTAAAAAGCACTGACACCAGTTATCTTTCCCTACTCTACACTGTACTACACTGCACTGCACTGCACTGCACTGCACTGCACTGCACTACACTACAATACAATCTATCTTTAACTCCAGTAACACACTACATAAGGCTGCAGTGTAAGTAGCCTTATATAGTGTGGGGCTGGGACTTAGCTATGAGCCGATTGGGCAAAGTCATCATTACTTTTCCAAATCATGCACTGTGCCGTGATTGGGCAAAGTCAGGTGCATTGCTTTACCAAATCAGGGTTCTCACAAGGTCCTGATAGTTTGTGTGTTCGCCGATCCCTAGTTGTTAATAGAGAAGCAAACTTCTGAAAATGTCCAATCGGTTGTGGTTAGACCAAACTTCTGAAATTCAGAACTTCCAAACCAAAAGTCCCATTGAAGATGATAGAAAGCCAAACCATTCTCCAAAAACGTGTGTATTTTGATGCAGAATTCTGCAGAATGGTTTGCAAAGATTCTGGCAGGCTTGCTTGATGAGATAATAGGCTCCAAAACAGCCCGAGCCACTTACACTATAATATGATCTGACCCAGTCCATTGGACAACCCGCAGTGCCTGGCAGGTAGAATGGCATGTTGAATACGGGACACAGCATTCTGAATGGTCTAGGACTTTGACCATATTGAAAAAAAACATAAAAACTAGGCAGGTAGATCCCTATAATACTTTACAAATGCAACTGATTTACAGCACAAAAACATGTGGAAACTTTGAAAAAAGAAGCTGGGTAACCTTTAAGGTCGTTTTTTAATAATCTTGGCTTGACTAACCATTTCTATTTAGTGTTACATTCTTGTGTATATGAGCCTTTCAGCTGAATCATTTCTTATTGTAGTGTCAGCAATATTAATATATGAAAGAATGCCTTTTATTGAACTCTGAGTTTGTCGTTTATCATCTGCCGAAATGCCAAAAAGAGTCATCTTTCTTTATTAAGTACATAATTACACTGTTCATCTGCTGTCCTTTATTTTAACTACAGTTGTGTTCGCTCCAAAGTGGAGACATTTGGCAAGTATCTGCACCTTGGGATAATATATTGCATGAGTGCAAATTTCAAAGAGATCCATTCAAGAGTGAAAATCCCACACGTTCACAAGAAGTTGGCAAAGAAATTTTAAGTTGACAGATAATTGTTTATATGAAATCTTAATTCTATATTCCTTCTTGTGCTCATCTGCCAGTTGTGAAATACATATTTATATACTGTAGATCAACGACAGTGCAGTTTAATCTTCTTATGTTGCATGTTTTGGGGGAAGTAGGGGTGAGTGTAAAAGACCTGATGGGCTTCATTATGATGGTACTAATCTGTTTATATGCTTGGAGAATGGAAGGATTTAAAGCAACTGCAGACATGCCTACCCTGTTATTTCTCTCTGCAGTCCATTATACATGTGACCACACATTTCTCAATTGCATTGGTAGTAATGTGAAACATCCACTGCAAGTTGAATATTGCTATTGGTTGTCTCTCTTTCTGACAATAACAGTTGCTTGGCTGCCTTGCAGATCCAGTGGTATCAAGCTTTTTTTCCCCCCTCCAAGAGATAAAGCATCTTTGTGCCCTTAACAGACATATCCCGTGCCAACTGGTAAGAAACCCTGCTTTACTTTACATGCTCTGTGCCATGCAGCCATATTTCACACAGATACTCACATGTGGGATTGGTGAGGCTGTTTTCTAAAGCCTTTGCTATCCAGCTTCCTCTGTTTCTGCTTGATATGTCACCAGTGAAATTCAAACTTCCACTGATAGCTGTGAAAAATGTCTAATTACTAACGTTCTGTTAAATTAGGCTTTCAGAAACAGCAAGGAGCCAACAGTTTGTGGGTGTGTTTGGGAAGTAATTGTTTGTACAAGTTTTCCAAAGTTAAGGGAATTTCCATCTTAGAACGTTGTTATTGGAACAGGTGTCTCCACTGGAAGATTTCCACTCTATCTCTGTTCTAGTGTCAACTCATAATGTTGGCTTTACCCTTCACTTTCAGCCTTGGAGACAATGAAGAGAGTGAATCTCCCTTTCTGGGACCCAGACAGTAATAAAAAATAACCATGGTCCTAACCCCTCCCCACTAATGTTAGCCTAACTCCTAAAACAGACCCTTTTAACCTTTGATTCTAAAATAACTGGAAATAAATCCTTAACCTTTTTCCTAACCCCTAAATCCCCTAAAGGTTTACCCAAACTTCAGTGGAGCCAATATATAACACAACCCGTATTAACATCTGACAGTTCTGAGATTGTAGTGCCTAAAAACTACTATTTTAGTAAAAATGTCCTGGTACAGGGATAGAGATATAAGCTAATATAAGCCTGATTTGTTATAACCGGAGCAAAGGAAACTGGAGAAAAGAAAAAAAATTAAGCCAGTCAGATTTCTTTTGAAAGGAGAAGATTAATTGGTAGAGAAGGACTATGGCTACAGTTTTGCTTAAGATTGCCTAGATTATCTAGATGAGTCACTATATAAGAAGAGGAATTTTGCTTTTTCACATGTATTTGTTCAGATCCAGTTATATCAGGCTTTCTTTATGTCAGTTCCCATTGCACTTTCCCATGTTCTCAGCTTCTTTGTTTGCTTTTTATTTCTTATTTTTCTTGGAGTTCTGAACCTGGTATCTGTGAATTCTTTTTTTCCAGCCTTAACACCAAACACATACATTTCTGTTTGTGTTTTGGACATATAATTTACTGAAACCTTAGCATAATTGAAAACTTCACTGTTCCACTGTTTTCTAGGAAACTACTGGCAACATCATCTATAATTAGAGATGACTAGCAGAATTGTACCTATTCGCCGAATGCTGAAAATGTCATAGGTTTGCTATATGAAACATACACCTTAGGATATAGTCAGCTCTAGGTCACATGATCTGTAAATGCTACATTGATGTTGTGTGTTACTGCTGGAGTGTGTGGAGTGTGTTCATCGGGTGCTCTTGTGAATGCAATTTAATCTCTTATATTTTGTTAAGCCTTCAAATAGGGTCTATTCACACTGATGCTGTAAAACATGTCTTATTACAACACACAGTAATGCATGATGCAGTTGTGTTGTTTTACACTCTTGCACAGTAGGTGCCAACACACCTGCCATACAGTGAATCACAAGACATATAGCATGCATTGTGGTGCTTGACAATTACACTCTGAAATTCCACCCTGTGCAATGATTTTCCAGCTTGCAGACAACAATCCAAGCACAGCAGAGACTGATCTTCAATGGAGCAGGTAATGTAACAGTTAACCCTTTACACACACACGCTTGCTGCCACCATGTGTTTTAACTGAAACACACGTCTGTATCACTCGCTGCCACACTCAGACAGGAATGTAACATAGTTTTAAACCGCAGTAACAGAGGAAAAAAATCTTAATTTTTTTTAAATAAAGCATTCAGAGATTTCACTTAATGAATCTGTAATATTTTGTTAATGAAAAGAAGTGTAAAATGGTGCAAAATAATTGACAGAATTTTTTTTACAAAACAGACAATAAGCACCAGTAAAATAAACAGGGTTAAAAGTCACAATAATTTAGCAACATTTGCCCGGTCTTTGGTTCTGCTCAGACTTCAGAGCCCAGTTTGCCCAATCTGATCATTCAGAGTCACTGTCAGAAAATCTCTCAATTTGCTTTGTGGTTTTCAACTTCAAACGAGAGCCCAGAGCTGCAAATTAGGCCATCTTTTCTGGTCCCTGGAGAGAGTGTTTACAGAATTAACACAACCAATCAAAGAGTCTGAGGGGTGTGCTGAAGGGGTGTTGAAGTGTTTTATTATCTTTCAGTGGACACATCCTTAATACTGTTTATTCTAAATACATCTCTATTTTATATTTGATTAGGTCTCACAATCTCACAACTAACATATTGGTCAGAATGAAATTGCAATATGTTAGACATCAAATAAGATATGGAGATTATATACAAATTGCTTAGGAGAGTGGGTTTTTTAGCCTGCTGGACATTGTAGCATTTTGGGTGTATACCTAATTCCCTTCTTCCCATACATGTGTAACAACTTTTTATGAATGTAACTCTATTACTGTTGGAGTTATGGAATAAGAACTAAAGCTGAAATGTCTTAAAGTTCAGTTTAGTTTAAATAAAATCACACTTTTCGTTTGTTTCATAAAAGGCTAATTACAACCGGCCCTATTAAACATAGTCTTCTGGGGAATGTTTTATGACCCTCTGTATTCCATCTGACTTGTGTTATTGTTTCTTAATCGATTGTGTCACCTTCTCTGGCTGTCCCCCAGGGACATCAGATTAAAATGTGACTGTATCTGTCATTGACTTGCGAATTGTGGAGAAATGAAGGTGGCATTGTGTTCAGCACAACTTTGTCATTCCCTCCACACAATTTGGGGCTCATCAGACCTGCATGTGTGTTTCTTTCATTCATGAAAATGAATGGGTTGCCTTACCAAAACATGCCTTAAGCCTGGATTTACTACTTCCTGTGCATGTTTTTCTGTGCTTTATTAACAGTCAGGCATTTGCATGCACTGCCATTGCCATCAATATACCCTGTAACTTGTGCCAATGCAGATGTAAACTAGCACCGTTTAAAACATATGTTGTTATTTTCAGCATTGGGGGGAGGGGGTGCTTTAAGAAACCTTGAATCATCATAATAGCCATGGAAACCAGCATTTTAGGAAAGCATAACTACTTACCTTTTGCATCAATATTTCTTCTCACATTTTCCTTTCTGAACTATGAACTATCTATGAAAGCAGTGGGTACAGAAAGCCATAACAAAGTTTACAGCCAGCTTGAATCTTTCTGGAAGCTCTTAAACAGAAACTATATTGATTTTGGGTCATTATTTTATTGTAATTTTTTTTAAGTTTCAACATTTAAAAAATGTATTATATATATATTTTTTGTATATAAAGTATTTTTCTTATAAATGTACATTTATTTCAGGGTTCACCCCTGACACTGGAGTTGCAAAATACTATAGGTTTCCTAACCAGTGAACTTAACAGTAGCTGTTTGCCTTCAGTCTCCCTCTCTCTGAATGACTCATTCAGCTACATGTGTTTTTTTTTTAGCTTGACCTGCTGTAGAATCACCCTCTAATGCTAGGAATAAGCAAGTATTTACCCCTTTACATGTTACTTTTGTGCAGAGGTTCTCAGTGGTTTAAAGAGAAAACTGGGGCTCCAGGCTTCCCTCCCCATTTGGCTGTAAGGCCCCTTTCACACCGGTAGTCCGTATAGATCTACCTGTCAGGTTTTCAGGTGGATTTGATCAGAACCTCAATGTTAAGGTGCCCATACACCTTACAATTATCTGGAGGTTTTTGTCTGCGATTGCACTTTCGTTAGAAAATCTGCCAGTTGATGGGAAGTGCACAACCTCATTTACTGTACAACTGGCAAGTTTTTGGTCTTTCAAGCAGGCTAGAAAACTGTTGTCTAATTGGATGTAAATTGACAGGTTAGTGGCATTGTTGTACAACAAGAAATCTCAAGATGAAAACTGCACATGCTCAAACAAAAATTTGTCCTTTCGAACGATGAAAATCGGCCAGGTGGTGGTGCTGAGGAACGTTAATTGCGAACTACTGTATTTTTCCGTGTATAAGACTATACTTTTTCATAAAAATATTTACCTAAAAATGGAGGGGCGTCTTATACACGGGGGGCCCAGAGGAGAACTGCAGTTGCAAAACTGCCGATACCTCTGCAAACTAGCCTCACGAGTGAAACTTTCGATTGCAGAGACAAGCTAACAGGTTTCCTCCAATCATGAGCCTTATGTACCCAACATCAGCTGATGCTGCGGAGAACCTGTAGCCAGTGCCCAGATGCAACAGGGAGCGGTAATGTCGGAGCATTCTGAGCCCATAAAATGTCAGGAAAAAAAAATACCAATACCAGGAAGCGGCTGTCTTACTCTGCAAAATGTAAACTGGATGTAATCAGTTATGCAAAAGAGCATGGAAAATATTGATTTCTGAATTTTCGGTAAGAAAAGTGGGGGGCGTCTAATAACATGGGGCGTCTTATAGATGGAAAAATATGGTACATTGGTCTGTGCATGATGGGCTAGTTGTAAGAAAAAAGTGGTACAATGGTTGTAAGGTGTTTGGCCACCTTTAGTCCATGGGGAAATGGATGTAAATGGACGTGTGTCTGTTTACAATTGATTACCCCCTGAGTCTTTCTAGGTCCGCAAAAAAAATAATTACGGAATACAATTCTGTTTGGTTGGACCTGAACAGGACAGATTGCAGTTAATCAGATGTAAACAGATACATGTCTGCTTACATCCGGCTGCTCATAGACCTAACATGGGTCCATACAGCTCAGTTTTTTCTCCTCAAGAGTGACATTTGTGACATACTGCTCTGATCAGCAGGCGATCTGTTCATAGATCCCCTGCTGATTGGAATAGATATCGCCCGTGTTAAAGGGGCCTTGAGTGGGTTTCTGTCTGGTTATTGCCACTGAAAATTAGGAAAATTTGATTTGCTTTTTAGCCTCTGGTAGTTTTTACCATCTAATCATATTCTGTATGCATGGATGTTGCACAGCACCATTTCTCTTATCCTGAATACTGGCTGTAGCTTCCAGTATCTGTTCTTCTTCTGTTATGTGTATGGACACTGCACAAACTACATGGTAGTGATATATGCATTTTGACAATCCAGGTCTGCAAATGTTTCATTTGTTTGCAAATGGGTGCATTGCCAATAGACATGTGCACCAGCAAACAATTTGATTAGTTTAGTTTCTTTTTGATTCGGATTTTGCGTTATTTCGGGTTCAGCTCCGCAATTGAATTCGTTGCGGGATTCGGACGAAATTCATTAGCAGTAGTAGTTTTTCGGATTCGGGTCCGCAATTGAATTCGTTTCGGGATTCGGACGAAATTCGTTAGCGGTAGTGCAGTCGAAATTTCATTTATTGGACAAAATTTCGTTAGCAGCAAAGTGACATTAGAAAACAAAGGGGTCTATTCACGAAGCTGCCGAGGGCAGCCAAGTGAATGACCGATCTGAAGTGAAGTGAGCCGAACACTGTTCGGCTATTCACTTCAGGCTGGTACGGCTAATTTCAGCAGAAGGGTCCTTCGGCAGCTTCGTGAATAGACCCCAAAAATGTTTTTTTCTTTTTTTACAGTCTGCAGAAGATGAAAAAAACCCCACGTTTCACCCCCTATTTTGGGGGGCTGGAGTTCCCCCCTAAAATTCCTACCAGGCCTAAAGGGTCTGGTAGGAATTGGGGGGGGAACCTCACGGTTTGTTTTTTTTCCTCTTCTGCAGACTGTAAAAAAACATTTTTTTTTTCTAATGTCACTTTGCTGCTAACGAAATTTTGTCCAATAAACGAAATTTTGACCGGACTACCGCTAACGAATTTCGGGAATTCGGATTCGTTTGCATTCGTTTTAGCTGTAATTCGGAATTCGGATGCATCCAAATCTCAGAATTTCCAAAAATGCATCCGAATTTCGATTCGGAACAAAACGAATTGCACATGTCTAATTGCCAACCCGCAATCTGTTAACCTACAAATCTTTGCCAAGGCGCTATAAACAATGATGCACTTGGCACCCATTAACCTCCTTAGCATTAATCATGTGCGTTACTCTGGAATTTTATTTAAACATGGTTAATTTCCTTAACTCAGGGAAATTGTTTTTACATAATGTCCCAAGCTCAAGTAGAGCTTGGTTAACATCAAGGAGGCCAATCTTCCGGATGGCTGAGTGACAGAGGTATCGGTGAACATCAGTTTTTTGTGTACCTGGAAGTACTTAGCACTTCTGGGTTTGTAGCGCCCCGATTATTGACCCTGCGGCCAGGAATGTAAACAGATTTAGAGTTATTCATTAAAGCCTTAATGGCACCTTTCTGGCTGCATGGACTTTTAAAAAAGACAGATTCCAGTAGTTCTTAATACTGCCACTTTAAAAATCTGTCGCTATGGCTCTAACAGATTCAAAAGGAATTGCAAACAATTATGCAAATCCAATCAACACCTGGTTGCGACTAACAGATTTTGTGGGTTGGAGCAACATTCATCATACTTATTCCCAGATAATTTTTGTACAAATCATTCTGAATTGAGAAAGCTAGTTGGATAACCAGTGAAACGCCTTCAAGAAAAATACAGCTTTTTATGTCAGTTGCCTTGACTTGTTTCTTACAGAATTACCAACAGTTTACAGATTGGAAAATGGGCAATAATTAAGACCAACTCTGATCTGGCATACAGAGAGATGTCAGTACTCAGAGTGGGGCATGTATGTACTGGAAAGCTGTTATGAATTTGACAGCTTCCCATTAATGGGTTTCTAGGACATCTAGACGCCAGAGTACCAGCAACCAATTATGCACCCCAAGCCCCATTTAGCTACTGGTGTGGAGATTCCCCAGCTGGCAGCGGAATGTAAACAATTGACAGCAGGAAGTGGGCGGGTGGCAGAGCCAATAGCAGGCTGGTTATAGCACTCGCCCACTGCCTTCTAACAATCAGCAGCAGAGCAGGCCTGATGGGGAACTCAGTTCTCTGAATACACCATCAGGCACTGCCCACTGTTAGCATCACTGGACATATGGAACCTGTCGCCTTAACTTGAAATTGTTTAACAGGTTGCACAAAGTACACAAAATATGTGCAGATAGTAATTGTATTTTGTACTTTACTAAAGAAGTCTGTATATGCTTTCTCAAAAACTCACTGGGCAAGCACTTGATTTGTTGCCATGGACAACATCTTAATGTTTCTTTTTTCTTTTATACATCAGATTGTTCAAGTCAATAAAAAATACGCCACTCACATTAGAACGCCGATAATAGAATTAGGCAGCCACCATGGAATGTTCAGAATGCTGTATATCTGTCTTTAGTTTTATCTTTGTTTTTAGGAACACTCAGCCAACATTGCATAAACTTCTGTCATTTTAACAAGTGAATACATGTTCATATTTGCATGATGATGTCAGGAAGATCATGGCCCCAAAGTAAACAACTAAGGTCTGAGCCCACCAACACTGACACTGGGCACTTACTACAGTTTATAAGAAACATGAAACTGCCATCCACACCTGATTTGAATGGTAATTCAAAAAGTGGCCACAGTCATATTCCTGTTTTCCAGGATGAGCTGGCTACTACTGTACATTAAATACACTTTTAGGATTAATCTCAGCATAATCAAATACACATTTTGCAGTTTTATTTATTTAAAGATTTGCTGTCAAGGGAGAGTGCAGGCACCTAGGGCTGTATGCAAAATGATGGGCTATCCTGACAAGCAAAACTTTGACATTTTCAGATTCTGTTGGAGCTTTTTGCTATCAGAAGAGCTGAAATTCGACAGGAAAATTTGGGAGACTGCTGCAGAAATGTGCACCTCTAGTTGCCTGCATTTTATACCTGCAGGAGTTTGGTCCCCTTCGCTACAGTCACAGAACTAGATTCCCCAGACTTTTGCATCACATGCGGGTTTGAGTTGAATCTCCTAATGTTTGTAAAGGTATGTTTACCTGCCATAAAGCCCGTCTGGTCTGGGTCTACTAGGTTCAAAATTGGTCAATTGGCTAGAACTTTGGCTAGAATCTTGACATCACAATTAAGCAGTTATATGGGACAGTAATGAGTCACATAATTCTACATCTTTACCAGGTTTGGGAAGCACTATAATCAGTTATACAGGTGAAACTCGAATAATTAGAATATCGTGCAAAAGTAATTGCAGTAAGTGCTGCAAAAGGGGCCCAAACCAAGTACTGAGTACATATGCATGCTTGTACTTTTCAGAGGTCCGATATTGTTCTATGTACAATCCTTGTTTTATTGATTGCATGTAATAATCTACTTTTTTGAGATTGTGGATTTGAGGTTCTTGGGGTTTTCATGAGCTGTAAGCCATAATCATCACAATTATGACACATCACGGCTTGAATTATCTTGCTTTGCATGTAATGAGTCTATCTCATATATTAGTTTCACCTTTTAAGTTGCATTAGTGAAATAAATGAACTTTGCACGATATACTAATTATTCGAGTTTCACCTGTACTATATTGCAAATTATGAAGCGTGTTACCCTTTACCATTCATGCCTTAACAGATTGCTGGTGGATGGCATTTGGGGTCAGCTCTGAATTGGAGGTAAGCATAGCAGCTTTTATTTTTGCTATTACTAGGCTATAATTTTTTTTTTTAGCATTTTTCTTTTTCTTTTATCTTAAGTTCAGCTTTAAAGGATATATATGAACCTGATGTCTGTTTTTTAGTATGTTTGGCATATTTTTTTTTTTCTTTGCTTAATTCAGCTTTCATAAGCAAACTGTTTTATGTGAATCTGTTGTAGTTTATTACCTATAGTTCCTGCCAGTAACAACACTTTCATGTTGCAGGCTGACAACACAACCTATGTCTGTTAAAAAGTTACTAGTCCTTTCTTTGTGCACTAAAGTCTTGTTGCCCCATCTTGGTATGGCTCCTTTTGTGAAGTTCACTTGAAAGGTGTTAATTTTTCTCTTTACAATCTGGAGCTCTGACCTGTTGTTCTCTAATGGTATGAGCTACTTAGTAAACCCTGCACCAAAAGTGTTGAATATTTTTCTTTCATGACTTGACGTTGTTGCACAAAGTCTACTGGAAAGAAGTCTTGAGTTAGCAGTTACTGTGCGAAATTTATCAAGCAGAGATTTGCTGCCTGTAATAGTATGCTTTCTGTTCATCAATAAACTCCTCAATGTATGATACCCTCTTTGATCCACTTTGTTAGTTCCTATTGTCTTGAACGGAACTGGCAAGGTCCGGGTAACAACGAGGATCATCGATGAGTGAAGCTTAGAGCCAGTTTACACTGCAGCAGCAGAGATTGAATTGTTCGCCTCCCAGAAATATGCCATCTAGTTCTTTTCTTTGCTGGAGTGCTGGAGTCATGCTGCCCTACTTTGATATGATCCACTGTGGGATTTCTGAACACCTTGTCACTACTGTTGCCATGGTGGGATGGACGTGACGCAATCATGGCCAGTTGCAGATTGAAGTAAAAAGCTAATTTTTAATAACATAAAATTATAAGATGAAATATTTAGGGGGTTATTCACAAAGCTAGCCGAAGGATCAGCCGTAGCTTCAGCTTATCCTTCGGCTAGCTGCGGCCGCCAGAGCCCTTCAGTCGAACCAAAGGGCTGCTGTATGGGCTATTCATTATATCTCGTACAGCTCCAGAAGGCAGCCGAGCGGCTCAGCCGAGTCGAAGGCAGGTGCTTCTGCTCGACTGGCCTTTGGCACTGATCTCACGATCTCACGTGATCTCACGGCTGGCTCCACCCAGTTGCAATGACAGATCAGCGTCCACGGTTTACCTGGGAACGCTGAACTGTCATTAAACAATGACAACTGGGCGGAGCCAACCGAGGCGTCATGGCCGGCTCCGCCCAGTTGTTATTCATTGGCCGGGACCTGCTAGAGGACATGAATGGCAGCGAGTGAGCTGCTGGAGCTTCGGCTCAGCCAATCCAGATGTTGGATCGGCTGAGTCGAAATCCTTCTGCACTTCGGCTCAGCCGATGTACGGCTGATTTCAGCCGATGTATGGCTGAAATCAGCTCTTGAAGCCTAAAGTGAATAGCCGAACAGCATTCGGCTCACTTCACTTCGGGTGGGTTTTTCACTTGGCTGCCTTTTACAGCTTTATGAATAACCCCCTTAGCAATTATATATGGATCAATGTTTAATAAAATTGGGAATTTCCTGTAATATGTTTTTTTAAGACATTAGCTATATTCAACAGTTATTACATGAAGCTTCACACTCACAAAGTCACACGCATACTGTCTACAGAGGCAAAGCCATGGTTACTGGACCATATGTACATGTCCACGGAATGGTTTAACAGATGACCCCAAGGTATGTATGGAAGATAATATCTGTGGTTACTTTGAGGTTTTAGACAGCAGTTGGACGTACTGATACGTTCCTTTTCTGCTCAGAATGAAAAATATTAAAAGGTTATGTTTTAGCTTAAAAGAAAAATAGAAAAGATTCAGGATTCAGGATTCAGATTTTTGCAGGCAGCGCAATCAGTCTCCTTGGATATGTCCTGACATTATATATAAATCTGAGCTTCCACCCCCATTAACGCAGAAATTATTCATTTTCGCTTGTTCCGAAAGTGGATTCCATTTCAGTGCAAATCTTTGGGCTCTGAATTGCTCTAAAATGCAGCCTTTTATATGAAAATATTCAATTTATCTCAAGTAGCTGCCTTGAAACATTAATAACTCATTCAGAACGTATCTACCGTCCAGGTTGAAAAGTGTAGATTTTACAGAGTAGCTCATTGAATCCTCCCAGTCTCCCTGCAACTAATGAATTCATATTGTGTTGTGAATATGCCACACTAGAAAGTAAACAAAGTACTTCAGCGGGAATGAAATTACAGATGTTATGAGTATTTTACATATCTTGTATTATTATTCAAGCCTTGCGCTATTCATTACCTAAAACATGATAAAAGGCAACTAGCAATGTGCAACTCAAATTGCATTTTCATTCAAATAAAAACTATGGTTTAGTGATTTTAAAGGGATAATCAAAAACATCTCATTTATTTTCAAAACATCATGCAAACATAGAGCATCTGAGCCTACAAGAACTTTCCCAATTTGCATAATGTATTAAAGGGATGGACTTCTGGTGAAGAAATACTGATGTCTCTGTTTAACTGTATGAAGTCCTTACGTGACAAAAGTTGGATACACACAGAGAGCTTGATAAACTATATATGGTGCAGTGCAGTCCTTGGCATGCAGTAGACCCCATTCACACCAGATGAGTTGGCATCTGTTTTCCAACAGATGCCAGCTCAAGGACATCTGAAAATGAATGAGTGTGAATGGGAACGGTTCACACCAGTGTGTTGTGTTGATGTCCGCTGCCCTACACTGAAATACTTTATATAGCTTAGTCTAAAAAATTAAACAAAAAAAAAAAAATGCAACGTACTGCAACACATGTTAGTGAGCGCACTTGTGCTGAGTCCAACACACCAATATAGGAAGTTCTGGGCAGTAGGTACATTGATTTATTTTTCTTCCATCATAAACCTGTAATGTATCATTTTCAACCATGCGCTTGCATTAGTTTACAGTAAAATTAACCTAAGAAAACTATGTGGGATGCAAGCATAGCATACCCCCTAATGAGCAGCATACAATATTGTAATGCAATGGGTCTCCCTGCGTTTTCTCTGTGATGAACCTCAATAATAAATACACAGCACACCTTGATATGAAAAATACCTTGGTCCTGAGACGGTTGCTATGGATTACGGCAGCTCAGCTCACAATCTTTGTGTCTAGGGGTATTTAGATCCACATTACCCATTAGCACTTACCACCATCCATGGTGACCGATAAAAGCAAGGTCCAGACTGTAGATATGATGCTGAGGAACTTTATTGATTAACTTCAGGGAGAGCGGTTGAAAGTCAGGGTCATCCAAGTATATGTAGACTCCTTTAGGTGGCAGGGTGTAGTAGCTGTCTCCATTCACAGCATGAAGAACACCTGATACAGCAGCACTTGAGGTAGAAGTCACCAGTCATATTCATCCTTGTCATCAGTAGTAACCACTGGGCATCCAGACTCAAGCCTCAGTGTAAGCACATGGTCCCCAGGCTCCAGGCCTAGCCCTCGCAGGGCCCAGGGGGAGGAAAAGAGAGCTCACAAGTTCCACCCCAAGTATTTGTCTTCTCCCCCAGCATGCACCACTAGCCATTAGCCTCACAGTGATTGGCTGGGGAGGCATACCTGCTCATAGCAATCTCTCATTGGTTGTTCTTCTCTGTGGCTAGGGTACACCCAGCAGCAGACAGATGCAAACGATGACAGACTGATTAGGGGAAACCAAATGAACATAGACTACAAATCAGCATCAGGATGTTTACAATCTGAAAATAACTAAATTTAATAGCTCTCCTGCCTACAGGGTGCTACACAATTAATGGTTTACTTCTGAAAAGTCTAGTTTTCTATCTATCATTCTGACCCTCCAGCTGCAGTATTTTCGGAGTCGATGACTTAAAACAAGTACACAAAACAAGAAATTCAGAAGTCTTTATCTTCGTAATTGGTCAGTGAATTATTGAAGCCAAAGGATCAGCATGACACTCAGGTAACTGTCACATTCAGAAGTTAGCAATGACAGCCTCAATGTTTTTCTCTAAAAAGGTTTCCTTTAAGGCCATGTTGCCTATCTTGTGGTCCTAGGACTGACCACAAATTTTAAGGAGCATTTCACTGACCAACAATGCAAGGCTGAACTCTACTCATCAATAATATAAGAGGCCACTTCACTGATAACCAATGTAACGGGGCACTTTTCCTTTGACTATTATAGTGAAAGGACATTTCTCCAATGACAACTAACGTCTGCGTTTTTTCTTCAGGTCGCTATTATTTGTTTCTTTTAAAGGAGAACTATGAGGTGAGTGCTTTTCACTCATCTCATAGTTCTAGCCGACCTGTGACAATGAGACTGTTACAGGTCGGCTCAGTAGATCGGGAGGTGAGTGAACACATACCGGCGTTCGCTCACCTCTCGATCCTGTCACGGCTCTCTGCCGTGACAGGGGAGGGGCTGGATTCCTCGCTACGATCCGCCAGCGATGACTGGTAGAGCCAGCTGACAGTCACGCAGCTGGGTGGATCCCGGCACAATTGTCGGAATCCGCTTCAGCTGCGGCGTCTCAGTATACCGCGAGCTACAGCTCGCGGTATACTGAGCCTAGGGTTACGGGAGGACTCTAGTTTGCGTCCTCCCGTTACTCTAAGGAGAACTATTGGGAAAAGCCTTAACCCCATAGTTCTCCTTTAATGATTAATACTGAAAATAATTGTTTCTCATAGAGCAGTCCTGTGTGGCAAATATGCTAAGTTTCCCTAATAATTTGTTATTTATTATATCACAACTTACTTTTAACCTTGATTTACCATGACCTATAGATATAGAATTATTAGCAGGGGTTCCCTGAGACCTGCAGGGTTTCTCTGGGTTAGAAATGTTGAAAAAGGCTCCAGGAGACAGACAGGAGACAGTGACCACTGCCATAACAAGAAAAGCCTGAACAAAGACCTTCATGGCTGGATCACCAGGTATTATTTTAATGAAACTGTAGATTTAAACGGATTTAAAAACAGCATTAGAAATTAGATAATAATTAATATTTCAACACTTGTATGAGATCTTAGAAACTGGGTTTAGTACTTTAAGTAGAACTGTGGCCCCATCTAAAAACAAAAACATATGTGCTGCAGCACTTAATTATAAGTGTATCCGCACTTACAGTTTTCTCTGAGTACCAATGCAAAATCCTACAAAATACATGTTGATCCTGCCAGTGAACATCACCTAATGCAACTTCCTATTATGGTGTGGCAACAATGCTTCACTGCTCAGAGAACAGTTGCCACTCTCATGCGGACCGTGCCCTCTCTTACTACAGTGAGATAAAAAAAATGTTGCAGGTGGCATGGCTATCAGCATTGTCACTGCTGATTCACAAGCCTGTAGCTGGTCAGTTAGCAGCTGACTGTTGTTGAAATCCTCCAATTGAGAGCTGAATTGTCTGGCGGGGGAGTGTATAAGAAACAAATGAATGTGAGACTAAACTCAGGAGTTAAATCTTAAAAATGCATTAACGTACCTTAACTATTAACACAAATGTAACTGTCACAGGTCGGCACTATTGATCGGGAAGTGAGAAAACACATACCGTCGCTTGCTCACTTCCCGATCGTCTCCCTGCAGTGAGCGATGACTGTCATCTCCCCACAGGGATCCCCCCTCCCCTCTCCGATCGTCTGACTGGAGGAACGGTGACTGGAGGAACGGACGAGGGAAGGGGACTGACACAGCTGGCTCTAGATAGGCAAAGCCCACTATCAATCAGCTAGCCGTCCCAGCGGCAGCGCTCTCAGTATATAGCGGGCAATAGCCCGCTATATACTGAGCTTTGGGTCACAGGAGGACATTAGTGTATGTCCTCCCGTGACCCTTAAGAAAACGATGGGATAAAACGGTTACCCCATAGTTCTCTTTTAAGGTACTTGAATGCATTTTTAGCATTTAACTCCTGAGTTTAGTGTCATTTGAAGGAGGATTTGGCCCAGTCAGGGAAAGTAAAGGAGTTTGCACATGACAAAGTAACTGGATTTGGGACTTATAGTATTTAGTCATTGAGGAGCCATTAGTTGTACATAATGTGTGGGATCTTATATGAAAGGAACTGGGCGTTCCAAAGGAAATATTTACTTCAGCCTTACAGAGCGACCAGCACATTTTCCAACCACCTATCATTACGTTGTGCAATTTCCAAGCCTGATGTGCATGTGTCTCTGCCACTCTGCAGAATAATTGGCTATAATTAGTCTCATTATAACATCTAATAGTCAGAAACTGATGTACAAGATAATGCCTCCATTACAACCTTGTAACTGGGTGTGCTGAATCCAGTTTCTAGAGCTTGTTGTGATAAAAATAAGAAATGTTAATTGCCTACATAATACTTCCTTTAAAGGATCTCTAAGCCTAAAATGAAAGTTACCTTGCATAAATGGAAGTTGTCAATAATAGCATATTATGTAGAAGTCCCCTGTCCTTTCAGAATTGGGGATATCTTTTTAAGCATTTGCTGAGCTGCAAAATGTAAGTCATTGTTAAATATTATCGGCTAATTCAGCAGAATGGCTGACTGCAGTGTCCTTCAGTTGAAGGGGACCTGTCTGGAGGGGGGGGCGTTGGACACACAGGACAAGGACCATGTTTCCCCAGGGAACATCAATGTCTTGAAGTGAAAGACTGCTATGTTTGCTAGATGCAACATCCAATGTTGCTGCTGTTCGAATGTGTACCTGATCTGCTTATGAAGATATAGTGCTCTTGTTCTGTTACTGTTTGTGTGCCTACTGAATCCAGCACTATAAAAGTACCTGTGCAGTGGAAAGTCAAGTGGCTGTGCTTGGAAGATGGTAAGTGCACCAGAATAACAATGTCAGATTGCCACCATGGAATGGTAAAGTAGCTACACTGAGAGAGAGCCTGTGTTCCTCTAATGATAATATTAATGTTATTAATGCTAGTCTGCACCAATACACATATTACATGCCCCATTTTTTTAATATGTTCCACTGATTTGCAAAGCTTCTAAACACTCAAACCATGGTATTGCTGTGCTTGCAGGATAATGTGTGTATTGCAGCAGTCTGGGCAAGCATTCCCTGCACCTGACCTAATCGGTCAATTAGTATGATGCAACCAACCCACGAAAATGACAATGTTCCTGAAAATTTTCGAAGGAGCATGTTGGAAAATTTTTCTTGAAAGAGCAAAATTCTAAATGTGTATTTTTCTTCTTTTGTTCGTTGTTGATAGAAAAAAAATTGTTGTTTCTGTAATGCGTCTCTGCAAAAAACAAATGGCCTGGAAGTAGTGTGTACATCGAGGAAGGAACTCTACATTACAGGGTAGTATTGCGAAATATCGTACTTTCCTAGATGTACAAACAACTTCCAGGTCATTTGTTTTTGCACAGACGCATTACAAGAACAACTATTTTTTTTCCATTGACAACAAATTAAAGAAATACTTGAATGAACATTCCGAAAACGACTTTGTTCGTACGAAATTTGAATCATGTATACCCTGCTTTAGATCCAGAGCCTGTGTTCCATCATTGCAGACTTCTGTGAATATGATGTTATTATGCTGAAAAAGATGTGTTTGTGATTTCTCTGGGCCTTGAATGGTCTCCCAATACTCCAGAGATGACCTTTACAGGATTACTTCTAGAAAGCCCCTCCACTCTTCATCTGGGACATATGTTTTCCTGGTCCTCTCTACTTAGTGGAAGCTTATTTAAGAAGTGCAATGGCTGAAAGCCAGAACTTCCTCCCTTCCTACAGTTCTTGCAAATTACAATGTGCATTGTATGCTGCCGGATTCTGTAGGAGCAAAATTCCCCTCATGGGATGGCTGGGTACTAAACAACTGTAATAATTACTAGGGATGCACCAAACATTTGGTCACTGAAACATATCTGCCGAAAATTGCACTTTGGGCGAAATAACGGTGCATCAATAGTTTCTCTCCTCCCCCCTGTGTGCTGCTCTGTGTCCCCTCTGATACAGCGCAGCATCCAGCGTGGAGGAGATAAACTGTCGAGGAGGCTAAGTGGGGTGGGGAGGAGAGCGCTGTGTGGGTGTCACAGGAGGAGCTCTCCTCCCGCACCGTCCCACTCAGCCTCCTGTAACAGATCAGGAGAGCGGTGTGTGGGCAGAGACAGCTGTCAACTGTCACAGGAGGGAGAGGAGTCAGCTGTCAAATGAGACTAAGCTCTCCTCCCAGCACGGCCCGCTCTACCTCCTGTGAGAACCGATCCAGGATGGAGAGAGGCTGCAAACATTTAGCGATCAGTGATCACTGAGTGTTTGTAAATATTCGGACATTGAATGAGTTACTATGTACCAGTTATGAATGAATAGGAAGTGACCAACATCATTTCCTGTTCATTCATGATTGTGTACATCGTAACTCACACTGTATCCACAATTTATGAATGAACAGGAGCACTCAGTATAGAAGATTCCTGTATATTTAGTGCTGGGGCTGCAGAAAGAGAGATTGAGTACTCTGTGTCCTCAGTCTCTTTTTCTATTGTAAAAGGGAAATATCAGGGGCCTGTTTAGACCCCTGATATTTCACCAAAGCTCCCAGCAGTAAAGTTAAAGAAAAAAAAGCTTTAAAAAAGCTTTAAAAAATAAAATCTAAATGAAATTATAGAGGTTTAGAAAAAAATTTAAAAAGATTAGAAAAAAAAAGAAGTTTCGGCGTCAGCCTGACTTTTATTTATTTTCGGTTTCAGTTTCAAAATTTTATTTCGGTGCACCTCTATTATTTACTTTATGAAAGCTAATATATTTTTCATGCTATTTACTTATGAGAGCAAGCAGCTATGTTTGTGCTTCTTCATGTTCTTTGTTTTGTGTATTGGCATTGTTTGCATTGGAGTATTTGTCCTGCCAGTAACAATTGTTACAGAATACTTCTGTCACAAAGGGTCTGGACTCTAAAGTGCCCAATCTCCCTAGTTTGTTGCTTCCTCTTGATTTAACAAAATCCCATCATTAACTTTAAAAAAGTGCAGATAAAAATTACAGAAAAAAAATCAAATATTTTTAAAAGCTTACGTGGAGCATTTTTCCTTTGCATAAATGTTTTTTAAGGAACAGACAAAAAAAGGAACAAGCGCACTTCCCAGGAATTCAAATTTGGCTGAAAAAGGTAAACTGAGAAATGGCAACAGTGTGCAAGCTCTTAGAAACAGGGAGAGGGACCCTGTGGTAGCAAGAACAAATGGTGCGTTTGTTAAGAGCGCTACTACTGTTTACAAACAATTAAAAATAGTGTCTCATACTTGGTATAACCAGGTAGCAATTAAAACATGACTCACATTTGAGTGTCCCAGAGAGTACTGGAGGTGGTCAAGTGGAAAGAGAGGCCTATTTGTCAAGCTAGGATGAAGTGAAAAACAGTAGTAGCGCTCTTAACACACACACCGTTTATAAATGTTTTTTATTCACTCACAATGTGCCTTTGAACTTGCTAAGGAACTTGACTACTTCATACCCCTTTCTGCTTCTGCAAGAGATTATTAACTGTTTATGCTGGCCAAGCTCCTCTGCCTCTTCCTTTACCATACCCTTTCTTGTATGTGCTGGGCGAGGAGTGAAGGAATAATGCCAGCCATATGCATATATGTGGCAGCTAGGCAGTGGACCTTATAATGTGTTGCCACATATTTGCATTTGGGCAGTGTCACTATATTGTAGCATTCCCCACACCAAGGGCGGACTGGGCCGGGGGGCAGGGTGGCAATTGCCCCCCGGGCCTCTCTGATGCCACCGAGAACGGCCCCTTGACCCCCGCCGCTGCCATCTGCACCTGGCCGCCCACCCTCCGCATCCGACGCGGCTCTGTGAATGGTGCGGCCGCTGCTCCTCAAGGTGGTGCTCGGGAGGCTCCAGCAGGGGGCCCTCTAACATGCCGCGTCTACCTGGTACAGCCAGCGCGGATCGCTTCGGTATGCGATCCGGCTGGCTGGATCAGGCAGACGCGGCCCTGTAATCAAGCGCTGTAGAGGGCAGCCCGTTGGGTCCTTCTGAGGACCCCCTTGAGGACCGAGCAGCAGCCGCATAGGATGCGGTCCGGCCGGCCGGGTGCAGGTGACAAACAGGCGGCAGAGGGAGATTGCCACTGCAGCTGGGGCCACAGCAGACACCCCCCCCCAACCAGAGTCCATGGAGCCCCCCACTGACCACCAGGCCAAAAAATTTTAAAACAAAATGCGGGGACATTTTATCCCCGGGAGCATAAAACAAACTTTTTTTTAAAATATATTCACCTGATCCCTGCATCCACCAAAAGTGCAGCCTCCCGTCTCCCACGCTGTTAGAAGCTGCATATGGCGCGTGCTGGTTACTACTTAAACTGGCACGCGCTGTGTGCAGCTTCTGAGAAGATACGCTATTAGATACTGTTACAAGGATGGCAAAAGTGGCAGACGGGCGGGGCGAATGCGGGGAAGAGGCAGAGCGGGAGGGGGGCCAAGTTGCCGCACCATGGGCCTCTGGGTTGTACTTGCCCCCTGGGCTAAAAGTTGCCATTCAGCCCCTGCCCCACACTGTGACCACACTGTCACCAACAGCTTCCAATCACCTAGCAATGATCAGGAGCTAGTAGGACTGGATTCTATTCATGTGATTGCTGTAACAGCCTATCACAGCGATCACATGATCAAGAGGCCCATGTAACACTTCCAGCATTATGATCTTTTACAGGACCGGCTTCGGCTGGCAGAAAGAGGTTAAAAGAGAACTATGGGGTAAGTGTTTTTCCCCATAGTTCTCTTTAAGGTCACAGTGGGTACATATACTAGCGTCCTCCCGTGATCCAAAGCTCAGTATATAGCTGTCGAGATCCACCCAGCTGCATGGGTGCAGCTGGCTCTGCCTATCTAGAGCCAGCTGTGCCTGCCCCCTCCCCATCCACTCAGCGCTGGAAGATCGGAGAGGGGAGGGGGGAATCCCTGCGAGGAGATGTGACTGACAGTCACTGCTCACTGCAGGGAGACGATCGGGAAATGAGCGGATCGGCGGCATGTTTCTGCTCACTTCCCAATCGATAGAGCTGACCTGTGACCGCTTCTTTGTCACAGGTCGGCTCTAACTATGAGCAGGAGTGGAACTCACTCACCTCATAGTTCTCCTTAAAATAGGGGCAGGAAAATTACACAGAATGTGCAGTTTCTGTTGGTTCTGTTATCAAACAAGTATGTTTGGTTATGTTATTCCATATTGAATGTTGGAGTAAACTCACATTTCATAAAGCTCTGTGGCTATTAGAACCACTATTTTGATTTGCTGTTATTTAAATTATTTAAAGTAAAATTAAACCCTCTGAGTTTTTTGCATGCATCCACTGCTAGCATGCAGTTGATATCTGCAATTTTTTTTTTTAAAGTCACCAAAAAAGGTTAAAACTTACATGTGTCTCCGCTGTTCGCTCCTGGATCATGGGGTGGGCGCATGCACAGTAGAGATCTTCGGCCGGGAGAAGATAGGCGCAAGGTAAGTCAATGCAAGCAGCCCGGCAGCGTGGACCCGCACAGACTCCGTGGGACAGGAAGATACAGGAGTCAGTGCTGGATCAGGGAACGACACCTGTGCTGGAGGGACTGCTGAAAACTACTGGAAAGAAGAAGATGATCGAATCAAGAGGCATCATTTAAGGTAAGTCCTTACACCAGCATAGGGGGGAGAAAGAAAATTAGACTTTAATGTCAATTTAACCAGCGAGCTCCTAAGTACCTGTAGTGAGCTGACAATTTTGCTCTGCTGCACAGTGCCAGCAGTGTTTTCAGCCCTGCTTGAGTTTCCCCTTCTGGACTACAGAACATAACATAAGGGGAAGGTATTCTGTAGTTCAACAGGGGGAGCGTTGTCAGCTCACTACAGGAAATTACAAGCTCACTGGATTGCTGGCACTTAAACAGGTATTTATGTAAATCTGAATTTTTAAAAAGACATAGATAACAGCATAACTCTATCACTGGTTTGTCCTCACCTTGAGTATGCAATTCAGTTTTGGTCATCAATCCTCAGGAAGGATGTTTTTTAGCTAAGCAAAGTTCAAAGAAGGACAACACAATTAATAAGGGGGTTGAGGGCCTGAGCTATGAACATCAACTACAGAAATTAAATATGATAGCAATATATAAATTCATCAATGGAGACTGCAGTATAGGAAATACACTTTTTAAACTAAAGACTCTGAAGATGACCACCACAAGAAGTCGGACGGTGTGTGGTTTAATCTCAGAATGCGTAAGGGGTTCTTTTACTGTCAAAGCAATAAAAATGGGGAATTCCCTTCTGCAGATAGTGGTATCACCTGAAAGCATTGATAGCTTCAAAAAACATATACATGAGCTTTATACAGAATATACAGGGATATGGAAGGTGTACACACAACCACAGGTCGATCTGGATGAACCTGTGATTTTATTCAACCATATCAACAATGTAACAAAACATGGGGATATGTGTTATTACTGGAGAGATGTACTACATTTTTTATTTTATTTTGCTGAGACATACACTTTAATTTAAAATGTAGTTAAGGTACACTGGCCCTATAACCACTTTTTGTAATAAATGTTGCTTCCTATTCAAAAATTAATATGTCATAAATCTAAATTCAGCACCATAAACAGACCACTAAGATAAGAATGATAGAATTCTCATTGCAGGATTCGTACTTAGCTTGCTCAAGATGAGTCAAAGTAGCTAATTACATTGCTGATTGTCTTTGTTATGTGCTCTGGATAATCAAATTGATTGGAGACACGAAAGATTACTTAGCAAATTGGATTTGTTAGGGTTGAGCCAGCATGTTGCCCTCAGAATTGTAATATTTTGTGTATTTAGTTGCACAGTTTGTTGCAAAAAGAAGATGTAAGTAAATTGATTTTACTGATATATGTTTGTAAATGGAATGCTGGACAGTTTTTGTGTCATGTTGTTTTAATGTTGCATTGAGACAATATTTTTGTTCTTTCTCTCGTTTAATGTTGTTGCTAGTGTCATGCTAGTGGGAACTGTTGTTCTTTCTTGTCACTTGACAAGTTTTGTAGCCCATGGACATAAGCGTGCAGCACACTTGCATATACAGTATCCATGAGACAGGACCACAGAACCCACTAGCAAAACATTCAGTAATTACAGTCATATTTTCAGAAGTGTTTTCGGTGTTTTTTGGCATCTAAAGTGGCCTAGTGATTAGCACTGTGGCCTTGTACATCAGTTTGGATAAACGGTGTGTATGTTTCTCCCACATCCCAGAACACACTGATAGATTAATAGCTTTCTACCTACATCCCATAGAGTGTGCACAAATGATTGTGGAAGCGACAATTGATTATAGATTCTACTAGTGCTGGGGGTGATTTGTTCCGAATTGAAGAATATTTTTGCATTATATAAAAGAAGAACAACTATATAAACACAACTCAAACCAATGCAGTTGTATGTATTCATTTATTTATTTCATCTAAATCATTTAAATCACCTATGGCAATCATGGCAATCAGCTATTGGCATCTTTCATTTAAACATCTATGATTAGTCATCTATGATTAGTCAAATGAATGAACACTTGACTAATCATTGATTATAAAACATGTGAATCTTATAGCAGAACTCTGGGCAAATCAAATGTTAACCCTAGCAGCACAGGTGCTATGGGTGCCCTGTATCCAGGGAGCTCTGCTAAATAAATATTGACCCAGCTTCCTGGGATAATACCCTGGCCCCTCCATATTTTTATTTCTAAACCTCACTACTGACCAGTGAGGGCCAATAGTGATAAGCAGGAGGCAATTGAAGGAGCAACCAGACCCTCAACTTAGGGGTCAATATTTGTATAATAGACCACTCTTGGAAATGGCAGAGCATTAGCATGCACACTGAATAAAAAAACAGACCTGCTGTTCATGCACATGGAGGTGCAGACTATGTGTACCAGTAGCTGTTTAGAACTTTTGTTCCCTGTTAAAGCTTCTTTTAAGCTTCCACTCCACATTAGCCTTTCCTTTTATCTGGGTTATCTATGGTGTCATCCATTTCACATGCCAAGGATTGCTGCTCTAAGTCTTTAATCTCTTTAGTAAGGTTAGCAGTGATTTTGTAAATGGAAGCATCAAGCATTGCTTGGAGCCTCTCCAGCAGGTAGCAATCTAGGAATCAGCATACATCCACCATTCTGTGTGCCGACTGTGAAGAAAAGTACCCTCTCAGAACCTATTGTTTATTTGAAAGTTCTAGTTTTCGCCACAAAAACCTGTGTGCATGGATGAGGGGGATTTTGACAGGAATAGTAAAAGGTAGTAGGAATATTGCTTGCACCAGCAGACACATTAAAAGGATGTTCCACCTAAGGATCGATAGATCAGGATTTCATAGGTAACTAAACACTGCATGTACTCTCCTTGCGACTTATCGAAGACATTTCAGGTATTTTCAGTAAGCAGACATGTTGAGGTATTGAAGCGTTTATCTGAAAGTCATGTTTGACATGCCACATGAAGTGTGAACCTGTCATATGGGTAGCATGTAGGAGGACATCATGGTTGCTTGGCAATGGGAAGCTGCAGGTTTGCAGTGGGAAGTTTGCTACAGATCATATCTGGTTCAAAATATGGTGCCAGTTTGGCTGCAGGGGACAACTGGGAACCTTTGGCCTACTGGACAAATACAACCAAGTGGCCCTTTCATGATATGTACAGATTCCTTCAAGTATCAACTTCCTGTGCAGCTAATGGTGTTAGGTCATAGTTACATAGTTACTTAGTATTTGAGGTTGAATAAAGACATAATTCCATCAAGTCCAACCTATTGCTGATGTGTGCGTATGTATAGGTCCATGTATCATCTCATTCTTAAGAGTACCTGCACCCCTGTATATTACGGTCTCTCTTGAATGCTTCTTGAATGTTTCCACACTCTTAGCCGAAATCACTGCATGTGGCAGCGAGTTCCAGACCCTAACCGCTCTAACTGTGAAGAACCCCCTTCGCCCCTTGTGCTGGAATTTTTTTTCCACCAATTTTAGGTGGTGGCCTCTAGTCTTTGTTACAGAGTTAATCGTAAAGAGTTTTGTTGCTAATGTTGCTGTCACCATTGAACATTTTATACATGAAAATCATGTCCCCCCTTAATCTCCTTACTTCCAACGTCAACATGTTTAAATTTAGTAGCCGTGTCTCATAGCTCTGGTCCTCCATTCCCCTAATTAATTTGGTTGCCCTCCGCTGGACTCTTTCCAGCTCAAGGACATCCTTTCTCTATAAAGTGGCAAAATTATAGACTTGTCTCTACAATAAATCCCCTTCTTAATACAGGACAGGACTCTACTTGCTTTGCTTACAGCAGCCTGGCATTGCAAGCTATTCTTCAATCTGTGGTCTACAATGACCCCCAAATCTTTTTCTATTCCTGACTTTCCTAGTGGCATACCCATAATTGTATAACCAAAGTCACTTGACATCTCACAATCACAAAGGAATTTGGTGTTGGAAGACTTTCCTTTTCCAGGCACAGTGATCACAGGTCTCAACAAGGAGCAGGTAACTGTATAATGTCTACATTTGCTTCACTGACCACTGGTTCCACTCTGATTATTGTCTTAATGGTGACATATCTCCACTCAGGCCATCAACCCAACATATATGATAAGTACTAGACCAGAAGGCAAATGCTTTGCTGGCCCACAACACAGTTCCCCCCTGGTCAGGTGCATGAAGGGGGTGCGTACGTCAAATATCAACTTTGCTTTAATCTGACCTCCTAATTAAAACTGTTAGAGGGACTGAGCAAAATCCTTTAATCAAGTTTGGTACCACAAATTCTAAGGAAGTGCAAGCCCTAGAGGGAGATTGTGTTATCCTATAATAAGCATGAATTGACTAAATGACATTTATTGGCTCATTTATAATGCAGAATGTATTTGGCTATCCGCTCTCTTTTATGCATTGCTGCAGTACACATACCCTGGCAGCTCCTGCAGATCGGATGAAGGCTTATGAGAAGTAGGCCGCACTGTCCCTTGAGGGCTAGTTCACACCAGATGCAGTTGTTATGCAGTCTGTTCAGTTTGGCAACTGCATGAAAATTGCACCACAATGCTTTCCAATGGGATTTCCTGTGCTCTGTGCACACCAGTGCAGTTCATTCTGATGCAAGCAGAAAAATACTGCTTGTCTCATTTTAGCTGCACCGCAACAGAACGCATCAAAACGCATCAAATTGCATTAAAACACACTGCAGAAATGTCAAAATTGCTGTAAAATCACATTAAAATTGCAGTAAAAACGTGGCAAAATGGATCACACTGCAGCTGCACGCAGTTATGGTGTGCACTAGCCCTGAAGGATGAGGTGGGTAAGAGGTCATTCACAAGATAAATGGCAGACCTTCTGAGTCACCTCCTGGTGTCTAGTGTGGCTGTCCAACAAGGTTTACTGTCTGTAGCTCTAATACGGGGCTGACTGGGAACCGGCTGCTTTGCTCTCTGACCTCATTCACATCAGACTCCCTGGTGGTTTGCAATTCTCTGTATGCTTTGGGTAGAAGGCTTAAAGTAGAACTATGAGATGAGTGATTCCAGCTGTAGCTCGCGGTATACTGAGCTTAGGGTAACGGGAGGACGCTAGTTTGTGTCCTCCCGTTACCCTAAGGAGAACTATGGGGAAAAACACTGACCCCATAGTTCTCCTTTAATGACCCTCTGCTTCCTGACTCCTGTTCCCAGGGTTTTCCTTTTTCTCCCCACACAGCTGCACTCTGTCCTTGCCTAACAGCCTCTTTACCCTCTGTCACACTCTGTCCTGTCCCTCTATATGCAGCGGATAGTGTAAGCAAATTTGGCCAATCAGAGTCCTCTTTCCACCTCCTCCCTCCTGCAGGTGTGTCCAACAAATGACTCGGGTAGAACGGACACAAACTGTGGAGTGGCTACGGGAGAATACCAGGGTGGTGTGGCTCACACAGCCTAAAGTAGCCTTCAGCCAGGGCTGCACAAATATGAAATGGCTTTTGAAATTACATTTAGATATTAAACCCTAAATACAATTTTAGTGATCAGGTTTACATACACTTTAAATTTACCTTGTTGTGATATACTTAAAGGGGGACATTTTTTAATTCTGTCACACTGCTAGGCAATAATAAACAGGAGTAGTCAGATCGCTTATGAGACACAACTACTATAATATTGCAGCTTGATTAATACATTCATAGTGATAAACCACTGGGAATGTATAGAAGCAAGAAAGAGTGGGCGAGCTCCAATACGACTAGAAAATGGCAGAAATTTGCCAGATCAGAACTGACCAGTATTTGGGTAAAGAGGGGACACTGAGAGCTCATACTGATATGCACAGGCACCAGTCAACAGCTTGCTGGCAAAGTTATTAGAATACTTATAATAAGTTTTCTTAACATGTTCAATTTCTAATAAAGCTTTTTTGAAGCACAGTTGCATACTGAACAGTCAATTTATATTCATTATATGCACTTAATTATTGTATTTTTTTATACAGAATAGTAAAAAGTTCCTATTGTTGTTGGTTTTTTTAATATACATAAATCATGGGAGTAAAGACAAGCCCCATATTAAATAGAACACACTACAGTTGTAGCCCCCATCACCTTTTGTGAGGTGGCTACTAGAAATTCAGTGATTGCCAGAGCTGTAGTCTGTCTGGCTGAATTATGGTTGGCATTTATCTGGTTAATTCCAGGTGTTGTGGCATTTATTGTTATTGCCAGAGTGGAGTGTGAATCTGCTGCAGTGGGAGACAACAAAAGGGGGGCACTGTGAGTATGTGTGCAGCCCACCAGCCAATCACTGGGGCTCTAATGGCCAGAGTTGCAGGCTGGGAAAGGGCATATATACTCAAGGAAATGGCCATGTGCTCAGTGCTGTCCATCCTGCCCCCCAGTCTAGGCCCGAGGCCAGGGGTTGTGAGCACTTGAGTGCGGGAAGTGTTTCACTAGGCCTCAAGTCTGGATGAGGCCTCCGCTATTGTTGGAGGAGGAGAACCAGAGAAATGTATGGCTACTGGAGGTGCCTGGAATAGAGAGGACCTCAGGAGCAAGTCTGGTGTCTCTCCCACTGAAGATTCAGTGCCCATCACTATTCAGCTGTGCTGCAAATGGATCTACACTGAATTACTAAAAAGTAGGGTTGCACACATACCAAGTACAGTACTCGGTACAAGTACGAGTACATGTACCGATACTTTTGAGCTCCAAGACTACACTAGAGAAAAATTCAAAAATTATGAGGCAGCAGTCATGTGTAAGGCGCACACGGAGCTCCTGGGATTTGTACATCTCTGTTTTAATGTACGATTTTGTTTTTATAAATATAAATAAAGGGATGCACAGGTACCAGTTTTGCGAGTACTGGTACTGGCCGAGTACTTACAAGTACGAGTACTGATACATTTTTGTTTATTGTCATGTGACAGTTTTTGTAAAACAATACAGACTAATGATTTCAGGACAGTGGTGGAGTGCCAGAGCCAGGTCCCAGCTGCAACCTCTGCAACCCTGGTAGTTCTTGTGAAAATGCCAAGTATCTGCACTGGTACTCGAAAAGTATCTGTGCATCCCTACTAAAAAGGGACTGGTGAGTGTGGAGTCTGTGTCTGCTCTACCCTGGATGTCTAGGCCCCTATACCCTCTCTGCCAGTTGAAGAAGTTAATAAAGTCATTCAGCATCATACTTTCGGCCAGGATCTCAGCTCAGTTGGTCATTAGAAGAAGGGCGGTCAATGCCAGTGGGCAGCCAGTTGCTAAAAATCCCCTAGACAGGCTAATTCATGATAAGTACCCGAGTATATTTTAGTGGCTCCTTCGAGGGTGAGCGCTACACAGTATAGTAAAAAAGATCCAAACCCAGTGTCAGGAACCGAATCTGAACCCAGGGCCTCTGCTGTAGCTGGCAGTGGTTCTACCCTAACTGTTGAGCCACCTTAGAACCCCAGATAGCTCCTTGCCTGATCTCCTGTGTAATCCTCAGTTTAACCTAGTGTCTGCTGAACTCTGAACTTCTTGCTCCTCCCTCTGTGCTACAATCTACTCATACTGCTACCCGTGTAACGACCTTTGGCTGCTGATTCAACGACTACTCTCATCGCCTGCTGCTTTGTACCTGATACCTTTGGCTACTGACCTCGGCTTGTTTGCTGACTACGCTTCGGCCTGCTCCTACACTACTACCGTCTGCTTGTGTACCAAACCCAGCCTGTTATACCACGAATGTGCCTGCTGTTTCAGCTACTGGACTCCGAACCTGATCCCAGCTCATGACACCCAGTCTCTAAAGTCTTATATCAACTTTAACATGCTCATGTAGCTTAAAAAGTTCCATCAAAAGAATACCTGGTAATTTTGCTATGAAGGTTCTTCCTGTTATGGGGTGACAACTGTCTCTCATGTGTGGCCCTGCGTTATCACCCTATCACATGCACCCTGATGGGGATGATAAATCAGAGCTGGACAAATCCCAGAAGCCAGGTAGTCAATGCTCTTTAAAAATTAAAGCAGGCATCTAAACTTTTGAGATTTTCTCTAGCAGATGTGAATAAAGCTCACTCCTATAAAATCCTCCTGGCTCCTACACTGGACAGACTGGCTCTTAAATTCCATATTAATTTATCCACCCCTGCAATAAACGGTCTTGTAGACACAAAGTGCTCAAACACAGTCCATCATTATCAAGATCAGAAAACTGTTCCATAACAATGATGTGCAGCCAACGCTGGAGTGATTGCAGGTAGATAGAAAGTGCCTGAAAGAGGTTGGAGGAGATCAACAACACTAAAATGCAAATAAGGATGAAAAAGATGAAAACTGTATTTTAAGTAAAATTATCTTGCCAATTGTTTGTGATGCACAGTGCTTAAAGCAGACCTTTACCCCCTTTCACTAAAAATGACATCAACATTCAGCTCTGCATGCTGATATTAAATCATCTCACATTCATTAGTTAAACAAACAATTACTGTTATTCCATTTCCTGGTCCTCTTGGGAATTAGTGATGTACCCCATGCCTAAGTGATGCATCCTGGGAAGGTTACATCAGCAGTGCATTGTCCCTTGAGATGATGTGCATGGTCACATGTCCCAGTCACATGTGCCAGAATTCCAGGAAGTTAAGGGAGATATATTGATCTGCCCTTAGTAAAAAATGGCCACTGTGAGAAGACTGGAGAGTAAAAGAAAAATAATGCATGCAAAGAATAAAACTTATCTAGACGTATCTGTATGAAGATTGTCATTACTAAACATTTCTAAAGGTGTATTTGCTCCTGTTTAAGCCTAGCAAATGTCATCCAAATAGGGTATAGTTCCGCTTTAAAAATGTGTACGAATAAAGGTTTGAGAAAAATAAGCAAAACAAACAAATAGCATTTCCCTGGAAGGCAAACTTACACTTAAGATCACACTGTAGCAGTGTGTTTTTTTGTTTTGCTTTGTGTAAAGCTTGAAATGTTAATACTGGCTGCCAAAACCCAGTTCACTGTTAAATCGATGTCATGCAGCACCTTAAATCTAATTTCTCCTTCAGCACAGTGACTGTGATTGACAGTCTAAACTAAAAAAAAAAAAACACCAGGGCAATCTGCAGGATGATACTTCCTCTCTATGCTCATTAGGGGCTTCTCTTTGCTGTGGGACAAGAGAAAGAAATTTATCATGCTTAGTCAAGACAACCCTAAATTAAGTGCATACATCCTTCACACCGATTATTTGTCTATGCAAACTAATTTGTTCTGACATTTTGTATTGTTAGTGACAAGCTTTTACAGTAGAAAACACATGTTTATTCAATAAGACACAGGAAAAGCACAGTGGGCAAAATGTTCATAGTAAAAAACAGCAACCCATCAAAAAGCATATTTTCTTACCTACATGAAATGAAATCTTCATAGATAAGAACCAGAAAATAGGTTGAGATTATAATATTATCGATTAGTAGCAGAACGGTAAAAGATAGGTGACAGAAGGGTGAAAGTGTGAATATAAAATCATTCATACACTGCCTTTTTTTTGCACACTTTTGCCTGTGTGAGCCTTATAGCTAACTCACCAGTCTCTTGCAAATATAACTGCCACTTGTGCAGATCAACACAGGCATGTAACTTGGAAATATTCAGTTGCTTCTATCCCTGCTTCATTGTACCTGGAGATATCAATCTATCCATGCCCAATTCAGCAGAAGTTTCCCTGGAATCCCCATCCACAATTTATCAGTTCCCATTCAGGTACCACTGCCCAGCAAGCACAATATACATGAAAATCCCCATGCCCCTCCCTCATCCCTGACTCACCAATGTATTGCATCACTACCTCCCATCTCTAAATCAGCACTGCCCCTTCAAATTCCATTGCCTCCTTTTCCGAAATCTGCACCACAGTTTTCCTCAAAATGTGCCTCTGTTTCCACCCTTGGCCCAGCAAGTACAATATACATGAAAATCTCTATGTCCCTTCCTTATCTCTGACTCACCAATGTATTGTATCACTACCTCCAAACTCTAATTCAGCACTGTCCCTACAAATACTATTGTCTCCTTTTCCCGAATTAGCACCACAGTTTTCCTCAAAATGTGCCTGTGTTTCCACCCTTGGCGCAGCAAGCACAATTTACATGAAAATCTCCATGCCCCTCCCTTATCGCTGACTCGCCAATGTACTGTATTACTACCTCCCATCCCTAATTTAGCACTGCCCCTGAAAACACAGTTTCCTCCCATTCCAGCCTCAGCCCTACAGTATGATTTTGTTCCTCATCCCAGTCCCTTAATCGTGATAGCAAAATAGTGTCCCTGGAAATATTACTCCCTCTCAGTCCCATCCATGGTTCCACACTATCCCTGCAAATACCAATTTCCCCCTTTCCCTAGCTCAAAGCATGCCTGGGAAAATGTTGTATCTCTTCTCACTGAGTCCACCTGTAGCCGCTTTTTAATAAAGCCTTGCCTGGCTTTTCATTCACCACTGAAGACAAAATCCTGTGAAAGACCTGGGGCACCCCGGACACTAAAATAAGAAGGACAATGCTGAGTGTGTAGCTCATCATAGCAAATGGAGAGAAGGTCTTAAAGGGGTACAGTTAAATTGAACCTGAGCTTACTCAGTGACGTGTATTTATAGTACACATATGCCACATATGCCTTAAAGAGAACCTTTCACTAGTTCAAGCTTTTTTTATTTATTTCCTTTCAATAAAACATGAAGCATAATAGTGCATAATAATAGTATATGTGTGATATTTGCTTTTTCTTTTATTTAGCTATGCTATGAAAAATGAATAGGAATCCGACACTTCCAGGAGTTACAGATCATTCTGTCTTCCAGCTTCCACCGCAGCTTCCATAGCTCATGCTGACAGTGCAGCCCTGACAGTTCCAGAGAGAGTCTCTCCAGAGCTGTTAGAGCTGCATGAGGAAAAAAAGGAATTAATTTAAACTATAAATTAGAGGCTCCTGCTTACAGCACCTGTATGATCATTAGGGATGCACCAATACCGATACTAGTATTATCGTACTCGTACTGTACTCATACTCGCCCAAATACTCTGATACTTACCTGCGATACCGGAACTTCCGGTCAGACGGAGGTCTCCCTCTGACTGCCAGTGCCGAGGGAGCATGGAGCAGGCTTCCTTTCCAATCAGGAAGCGGGGCGGTGGGTTATGACCCGCCTCCCGGCTTCCTGATTGGTAAGGAAGTCAGCTTCACTTGTTCCTAGGCAAGGAAGCCGGGAGGCAGGTCATTATGTCCCTCCTGGCTTCCTAATTGGTTAGGAAGCCAGGCTGCCTAGCCAATCAGGAAGCCAGGTGGCACATAAGGACCTGCCTCCCGGCTTCCTTGCCTAGGAACAAGTGAAGCTAGCTTCCTTACCAATCAGGAATGCGGGAGGCAGGTCATGACTTGCCCTCCGGCTTCCTGATTGGCTAGGAAGCTGGTTTCACTTCTTGGTAGGAAGCCTGGCCTGGACTTGCGTCCCGGCTTCCTGATTGGTCAAGAAGCAAGGCTGCCGAGCAACAAGTGAAGCCGGCTTCTTAGCCAATCAGGAAGCCGGAGGGCATGTCATGACCTGCCTCCCGCCTTCCTGATTGGTTAGACAGCCTGGCTTTCTGACCAATCAGGAAGTCGGACGGCACCTCATGACTCACCACCCAGCTTCCTGATTGGTCAGTAAGCCAGGCAGCCTCAGCAAGTGAAGCCGGTGTTTTTTTGCTAGAACACCTGCTTCACAGGCAATCAGGAAGAGGAGCGATGGGTCATGATCCACTGCCCAACTTCCTGATAATCGGGACACATGGCACCGGTACTCGGCATCGGCGAATACTGAGAAAAAATATATCTGTACTCGTACTCGATACCGAAAAAACAGTATCGGTGTATTCCTAATGATCATTATCAGTGTGCAACATTGCAGGGTGTTTGTCCAGAGCTGCATGCAAACAGAGAGACTTGGGAACTGAATCTTACCTGTAGTAGTGACCGCAGCTCCCTGCAAAGTCATACACTAACTATGCAGAGGTTGAAAGCAGGAGTCACTTGGCTATAGTATGAATTCATTTTTTTTTATCCTGCAGTCCTGATGGCACCTGATAGACTCTATATAGATCTGTTAGGGCTGCAAGATTAAAACACTTTTATTATATATAATTATATATACTATCAGCAAATGGCTTAAAGTGACATTAAAGGATACGTTTTTTTTTCCCTCCCTAAAATGTTAATGTAAGCACTTACCTTAAATGATGTCTCTTAATCCGATCTTCCTCTTCTTTCCTGTCCTTTTCAGCCTTCTCTCCAGCGCTGCTGCGGGTCTCCAATCCAGCACTGACTCCTCTGTGCTTGCTGGCACTTCCTGTCCCACGGTGTCTGCATGCAGGTGCACGCCGTCCATAGACTTACCTTGTGTCTCTCCTTGTCTCCAGGCCGAAAATCTGAACTGCGCATGCGCCCGCCCCAAGATCCTTTGCGGCCGCCTGCGTTTTTTTTATTTTCGGACGGGTGCGGGCGGGGAAGACACGGATAAGTTTAAACCGCTTTTAAAGCCTTTTATCTTTTTTTTTTAACACTTTTTACATATATCTACTGCTTGCTGTTTAATTATACTTTAAGCACTGTTAGTGTCCGGTGCTGGAGTGCAGAACTTGTCACCCCATTTCCAGTCTGCATAGTGTCCTGGATCCTGTGGGACAGCCCATGTATACAGTTACTGCAGAACTGGGTCCAAAATTCCGATACCTGTTCAGAGAGGTTCACACAGATATTAAAGATTTTTTCTAAATCTGGCTGATTATGTTCAGATCAAAGTCCATTGGCAGGCAGGTATAGTCCGTTGGACCAGTTAGATTTTACCAGACATTATCTAATATTTTCACCACAGTAATTCCAGCACTGTGGTTGTTTGCCAGAACCTCTTTCTTTCTTAAGACACAAGCATGGACATTACTCACTATAAACATTCATAGTTTTCATCATAATCTTTTTTTTTTTTGGGGGGGGGG
>NW_017306811.1:156791-180806 GCF_000935625.1 Nanorana parkeri
GCCATTGCATGATCCAGCTGATTAGTTGTGAATGTCTATAGGGCAAAATCTGGCCATAAATCTGCCTGAAAAGAAGAATATATAAGTCAGCTTTCTTTGCTAAAGAAAACTGTACTGTGAGAAATATTTATAGGCTGCCCCTCTTTCTACAGTATACAGTCTAAGTCTCTGACCAGGTAACAGGCATGCAGAAAGTGAAGTCAGATATGAACAACAGATCTGCATACTTGTTAGTTTCTAAGAAAGTATTGAAACCAGAGACAGCCCACACAGCATTTTCAAAATGAGAGGTCACTAATAAAAGCCTATGCATCTCTTCCACTACACATATCTTTTTAACATTGTAGCAATGTTTCCTGAATAGATTTAGCAGTTTCTGAGCAGGGAGGTCTTCTTCAAGTCCATCACAGCTGTATTCATATATTATCTGGGGCGAATCACCAATTGTAGGTGCCATATCCAATAGTAAATGATAACTCCAGAAAACAAATACAATAGCAGATTTTTAAGGCACCCACTGAGACATCATATTTCCCTACAGACACTTCCATATAGTGTGTTCATTGTCCACCCTCTAATTAATTCTAGTTGTGGCTGCAGGGTTGGTCTCTTCACTGAGGTCCTGGACATCAGTAAAGACCTGCTGGGGAATTCAAACCTGCTCCGTGTCACCTAGAAGGTTTAAATCCCATTAGGGAGTTGTTCTTTCAATATCATGTATAAAATAGTAACAGTGAAAAATATGTACTGTAATTGTACAGAGATGGAATACATCTTCAAAACTTGTACACCATGGTCTCTAGAACACCATAAGGTCTATGATTCATATGTATTAATACTTATACATATGTCAAAGAGGGGATTAAAGTGATAGCTAGTATCCCTTGCTTCCTACCTTAACCATATCTCTGATTCCTAAGCACATGACAGTTGCACTAGAGAAATAGGACCTCTAATTTGAAAAAGATGTAATAAATCTTCAATACCCGTAGACCGTAATCTCTAGAACCCCATAAGGTCTATGATGCATATATATTAATACTTATAGATATGTCAAACTGTAGACCATAATCTCTAGAACCCCATAAATTCTTTGATTCACATGTATTATTACTGATAGATTGGAGCGATAGCTAGCACCCCCTTCTTTCCTACCTTCCTAAGTACACAAAAGTAACACTGAAAAAATATGAACTCTATAAAGAGATGGAATAAATCTTCCAGACCTGTAGATCATAATCCCTAGTACCTCATCTAGTCTATGATTCATATGTATTATCACGTGTACATACAGTATGTAAAAGAGGGAATTGGAGCGATATCTAGTACCCCTTCCATCCATAACCCCATCTCTGATTCCTGAGTACATGAGTAAGAAAATTGCATATAGATGAAGAATGTATTACAAGAATCCTCCTATTTCTCAGCTATTTCAACTATTCGCTTGGCATTTTTTACATGTAGCTGAGATTACTGCAGTGTAAACGTTCTCTCACAACGATTTCACATATCCGCTTCATGAAGAATGATAAAACAATTGTCACTGGCAGATGCATATTAGTGAACTTAAATTCCTTCTAAGAAATACCAAAGCCATGTTTTCAACACTTCATTTCAGTATACACCACGGTGAACACTCACTAAGACTGGGAATAAAAAGCTAACATTATGTCATTGGTAATTGAAGGTTTTCTCTTGTTAGTTACAGTCCCAGATGAAGACGCCTGTCAAGTCCAATCTTTCCTTCCTTGTAATGACAATTGTCCCCGGGGGCCAGAGATGCATAATGAAAAACTGTTGAGAATGAAAAATTAAACAACAATTACATATACTTGTAGACTATCATTGACAGATTGATGTGTAATACTCTCACAATATCAGTTTTTTTTTTTCTATCTACACCTAAATATATCCTGCAAAGATGACTACAGTGACAAAATGTAAGTAAGCATAGCACAGACTTTGAGTTAAAACAGATTTATCCATTAACCCTTATTGACCTTTATATACAGTACATTGCTCCCTTTGTCATTTTGATATAGATAGCTCAGGTTTACTTTTCCTGGTACCTTCTGCTGTCCGCTCTTTTAGGAATTAGTTTTAGATTTCCTTTTTCTAGATAGACAGGTTCACTTTAAAACAGAGATTTCTGGACAAGGAATAAGACTGTCCCCAAGAAGAGCCTGCAACAGGGTTTCACGGTTCCCATGCTGGGCATGAACAGGCAGATGCCCCACCAAGTGCAACAGAAGTGGAAATATCCACCTGGTGTCACTCACGGCACTTAGACCCCATTCACACTGAGCAATTTGTAGCACAATTTCAGCTCAAAAATGTCGCTCAATGTAGCTCGTCAGATGCATTTCAATCTCACAGCTCGATGTCACCTCTAGCTTGTAGCTCAAGCTTGTCGCTCGGACATGACTTATTTTTCTAGCAGATTTTGTGTGATTTGGCCCCAATAGACTTTGATAGACTGACAAAAGAAGTGCTACGTAGTGTGACAAAATGTGCACTGTAGATTAACCTCCCTGGTGGTATTCCCGAGTGTAGCTCGGGGTTACTTTTCCATACCATAAGCGGTAACCCCGAGGTACACTCGGGAATGCCGCATAGCATTTATTTACCTTGTCCCTCGAGCCGCGCTGTGTTCTCTGGCCGATGCTGGCATCCGGGTTCCGTCCCTTGCGAACTTATGCGTCACAGGAGGGCGGAACCGGTGGGCTAATCAACATAAAAAGCCCGACAAAAACGAAAAACATTTGAAAAAAATAGACCAAAAAATGACACGAAAAAAAGAAAAAATCATACTGCCAGGGAGGTTAATGTAGCTCAATGTCACTCAGCTCAAATCAGCGCTTTTTGATGTAGCTCAGTGTGAATGGGGTCTTAAATCTTACTTAGCCTGACATGTGCGTGTAGCACATGTGCTGCAAATGGATCCTTCCTTCTTCTCCATATAAAAGAGAATAATGGTATATAGAGATGTTCATTCATGTCTGAAAAACACTTGCTCTTAAAAATGTAGAGATTGATTTACTAAACAAGAGCATGTTCCATTAGCTTAGTGAATAAAATAAACCTGTATTCTATCAAGCATCCAATCATGCAAAGTAAAATCCTTTCCTTTTAAAACCCCTGCACACGACTGAACATCGCTAAGTGAGTATTCTTTATTCAGTTCTACTATCCAATTGAGTTCCCGGTGCCTACATCTGTTGCGCCACTTACAACTGCTGGGAAGTTTATGAGAATGTCTGGGGGGTCATGACCTGCCGCCCGGAAACAGACATCTTTAGTAACCAATCAGATTAACAAATGTCCTTTAAAGTGTCCTTTATGGACCCCCATTGCTCCTCAGATGTTTTTTTCACTAGACCACACTAGTTTTCATACTAGACTGTGCCATGGCATGGGGCCTCATACTACCAGGGGGAGGGGGGCACATAGCTGGCCAGGCTACTGTAAACTGGTGTACTGGTGATGCATGTTACTGGGGCAAATGGGTGCTGGTGGTGCACAGTACCTTCAAATCCGACTCTGTCAGGCGTCCTTTTCAGCTCACTGACAGCATTGGTTGCCAGGAGCTGGGAGGGGCGCCAGCCAGAACATCACAGGATGCTAAGAGCTCTTCAACCTGGAACACTCTGGCCAAAAAGGGGGGAAGATGGCACACCTGTCCCTCCCACCCCTCACATGACCCAATTAGATGCCGCCTGAGGCAACCATCTCAGGTTGCCTCATTAAAGAGACAGCCACGGCTACTTGTTAGAGTTTACATATATTTTAATCAAAACATCAATAAAACTGAAGTTGTTCTTTAAGTTCACAGTTTTAAGATCAGTGATTGGTTGCTATCTATTACTGCAACATGAAAAAATACTGAATCTGCTGTTTTTCAAATGACACCAGTGTTCATTATCGTTTACAGACTGTTTATGGGGGCAAAATAATACAATATTTCACACAAAAAACACACACACCTATGTAAGCCATTGAACTGCTTATCCTCCTCTGCTCTGTCATTGACGTTGACCACCTCAGCCAGTCACATCCTCGTTTTTGTCCTTCTAGTTAAGGTTAGAAAATGAAATGAAAGCTGCGACTTGGCACAATACAGATAGCTCTTTCAGACACTTTGATAAATAAGGTTATTTATAATTACAATATGAGAATAAGTGTTTTGGAAGAAGATTTCTTTGTATGCAGCATGGGATCTAATCACAGCTCAGGTGCTGGAGGGTTTCACAGTCCCGGAATGTTTGAGATGAGTGTAAAGTAAACATAGCTAGGATTTGAATTTACTGATTGGAGAATGCAGTTGCGGGTAACTTGGACCTAAAGGGGTTTTTAGATGTCTGAATCTATGTTTGGAAAAAGTATCTCTAATGAAGGTGTGAGGAAACGTGTGTGTACATAGCTGTAAATGTAATAAACATATCACAGCAAGCTATTATAGGCTTCAAAAATGTTGGGTTGACACATGTTTTCAATCCCCCAGGCACCCCTAACCATGACCAAGAGCTTAGTATACACTTCCACATTTCCTGGACATTGTTTCACAAGGATTAGAATGTTGTATGCACGCTCCAGAACATTTTATTTTGCATGTTACGGAGACTAGAAATAAATAAAACTTCTGTTAGGCTTTTATTGCATTCAGTATCTCCAATGGGGAGACTCTCCAATGGTGAGACTCTTCCTTACTTCCTGTCCAGGTAGCAGGGGTTAGCAGAACATATCCATAACAGGGGATGAGGGTTTGAGGTGGAGAATGTGGGTGAAGAAGGGGGCATAGGCAGCAGCAATATAGTCACATTTACAAAAAAAACCTGACCTTTCTCCACTCTGTTCATAGGTAGGAAAAAGGTTTGGCTGCAGTTGTTCTTTACAATACAAATCAATACAGGAGAGTTAGGAGGGCCCTGCTCGTGAGAGCTTACAATCTAGTAGGTGGGACAAGCAATACAAATAGCGTTGTAATGGATAAGCTGATGGAAGAAGAAAATGTACAGTTATTATGTGGAGGTAGGGTAGGCTGCCCTGAAGAGACTCGGCAATAGCTGTGCAGAATGGGGTAGGGATTTCCAGAGGATGGGAGAAGCTCTGGAAAAGTCCTGGAGGTGAGTGTGGGAGGAGGTGATGAGGTAGCTTAGGAGGAGGAGGGAGGCCAAGCTCTCCTCCTGCACCATTTCATCTTGGAATTGGCATTCTGATCTACTCCTTCCCACCTCTCACAGTTGTCCAATTACTGTAATGGACATCCTCAGTGACCAATATAGGAGATATGGGAGGGTTCTGGACAAAGTGCTTACTTCTTAGGTAAAAGATTGATTTGATTTGATTTGCATGATTGATTTGGTTTGGATTTGCAATGAGGGACTCCTGTGACACTCCACTGGAAACTGAAATTGCATGCATATACCAGGAGGTGCTTGCTACTACATGCAATTGGCAGGATTTCTAAGTTTAATAGCATTCTAAAAAATTTTAAGTACGGAATAGGATGCACAGATACCGTTTTTTCGTTATCGAGTACGAGCACTGATATTTTTTTTGTACTCGCTGATGCCGAATACCGATACCACCATCCCGAAGTACCGTAGGCCTGGCTTTTTTAGGAAGCCGGGCGGCAGGTCATGACCCCCCAACCAGCTTCCTGATTGCCTGAGAAGCTGGTGTTCTATCATGACGTGCCACCCAGCTTCTTTATTGGTGAGGAAGCCAGGCTGCCTAGCAACAAGTGAAGCCGACTTCCTAGTCAATTAGGAAACCAGGAGGCGGGTCATGACATGTCATCCAGCTATCTGATCCGTCTTGAAGCTAGGTTACCTAGCACAAGTGAAGCTGGCTTCCTAGTCAATCAGGAAGCCGAGCGGCAGACCATGACCCGCCGCCCGGCTTCCTGATTGGCCGGGAAGCGGGCTCCATGCTCCCTCGCTGCACTGCCGGTTATAAGGAATATCCCTCTGATGGAAGTTCCGGTATGTGGGTAAGTATCGGGCCATTTGAGCGAGAATGTGTCCTAGATTACCCGGGCAGGAGCGCCCCTGTGACGTCATGGCCGGCTCCTCCCCCCTGGGCGCGGCGCCTCCTCTTAATTACAGCTGAGTCAGTCACTCGGCGTTCTATTGTTGTGGAACGTCGAGCGACTGACTCTGTGGGGAACAGAGCCACAGACCGCCTTAACATAAGAGAGGGGGTTCAGCCTGCATACTGGGACTCCACTACTGCCCACCTGCTGTACCCTACCTTCAGCCATACTGGAATACCACTCTATCCATCTGAGCTCATTCCACACCAGAACCGCAAGCACTTAGGGGATCTTCCCCAGCCTATTAGTAGCCATTGCAAGTTACTCTGCTTAAAGCTGGATTGATGAACTGTGTGCACTAGTACAGATGGTATAGCCATTGCTATAGAGGTTATTCGATTGCATATGATAAATCAGTGTGGTACAAACTCCCACAGTAACCACACCATACTGTTGCCAAGGTATATTAGTGAACTCTACTACACACCTGTTGTTATATAGGAGTGCAAGTGGTCCTATACAAAATGCGTCCCACTACTCTTCCGGAGAACAAACTACAAATCACCTCATGCCCCCACTTTAGTTAGATAGTTTAATTAAAACAACCTGTAGTTAGAAACTCAGACCCTCATTGGCCCTAACCAAATAACACTACTAGGACGGGTACATGATGTGGAACGGTTCCCCCTCACACTGAGTTTATTGGGGTCCCGCAAGACTGACCGAACCCGTAATTCCAGAGTGTTAGTTCCGCAGCTGAGATCCTTGTGAGCATTGCCCTGCTGGACCGTGACAGAATGAGTACTTGCCCAAATACTCTGTATCGGCACCGATACCAATAACAGTATCGGTATCGGTGCATCCCTAATTTTAAGTGGTCACTTAAAACTATTTTATCAACTGCTATGTAAAGTTGATGATAGACACAAAAAGACTGGTGTGCAGACCCTACTGTCCGCAGGTGGGTCCCTAAACAACTTCCTGTCTTCTAACTTGACCCATTACTATTTTCCCCCAAAAAACCATCACTAGAGGTGTTTGCTGTTGTCTCATAGAAGGTATATAGTATATTGTCAGCACAAATTTAGGAGAATTCCTCTAACACCCTGATGCCCAACCTGCGGTCATTTGGCACTTATTGTGCAGCCCCTGGGTGCCTACAAAAAGTAACCTGTTTTTCCTTTATTAGGGTGCTAAACTAGGCTAGTGAAAGAAACATATTCTTTAGACTGGGTTCTAATAAATTCATGTTTTGTTTTTTTTTTCACATGGTCTTATTCTGTTCTGTGCTGTCCATCTGTTCTCTTTTGTTGTCCTTTGTGTTTTTGTTAAAATTATTTCTAGCAGTTTCATATAATGTGTCTTCATTTGTCTATGACTGTCTCCTAAGCATGTCCCCAGTGTCCAGCAAGTCCTGTAGAATGTCCGCAGTCTCTGACCATCTCTTTTAGCATTCTTGTAACCTTTTGACAATCTCCTGTCACATGTTTGCAGTCTTTGACAGCTTTTTGCAGCATTGCATTTACTTAACCAGTTGCCGTCCGCCCGTAGTAGAAAAACGGACGGACTGCACTGTCGCATTGGTGAGTACCACCATTTGGAGATGTCAGGGGCTGATGTCAGGGGCACTTGAAACACCATATCAAGAAATATTAGGAGCATCTTATTGAGCTTAATATAATTGCCCACCTTTTGCACGCATGTTGGTTGGTTTGAGCAATCAACATATAATTTAAATCTTTTTGAATATGTCATTTTTTAAAGTGTTTTACCATTGCTACCTTCATCAAATGCAATTCTGAAAAAGGAAGAAAAGGTAGCGGGATGTCATTGTGTATTTAAGAATACAGTCTCACTTACACATAACAGAGGCTGTACAACTATTGAGATTAAAATGTAGTGTGCCTTAGGGCTGGTCACTGGTGTTACTTGGGAGTATTCACATTCCCTGTGATCACAGCACATGCTGAGCTGCCATGACCGTATTTAGGAGTAGCTTGAGGCTATTGCAGCTTTGCTGCTGAAACAAATTTGACTTAAATATTTACTACTTATGTAAGAAAGCATAGCAACTTTAAAACAAAATGCAAATAGTGTAATCTCCCTTTTCTTAAAGGAGAATTTGACCCTTCAATTAATTCACATAGCTTAAAAATACCTCTGAACAAAGTTTAAAAAAATATTAAAAATATTTAATTTGGCCCCAGCTTCTGAGGGAGGCACAGGTGATGTAAGCATGCCACAACACTGCCCCTCGGCTCTCTAGCCCATTGTAGGCCATGCACATTGTAGTTACGTATTGCCGCCTCCAGCTATTTTACATTGTAGACCCTGTCTGGCACTCGTGGCAGCCTTTAGCCATCCAGCCATTTGCAGGCCCAGTCCAGGCACTCATGGTGGCCTTTAGCCTTCCAGCCCATTGAAGGCTCTGCACGGGCACTCTCAGCAGTCTTTAGACATCCAGCCCATTGCAAGTCCTGCCCAGGCACTCATGGTAGCCTTCAGCCATCAAGATCATTGCAGACTCTGTCCAGGGACTCATAGTGGCCTTCAACCATCCAGCCCATTGCAGTCTCTGCCCATGCACTCATGGTAGCCTTCAGCCATGAAACCCATTGAAGGCCTTGCTAAGCATTAATGCAGCTTGCAGCCATCCAGCAAAATACATACTATCCAACAAAATTAAAATGGATAGTGAGCATATATTTAACCATGCAGACTTCACTTGGGGCCGGACGGTGAGGACGGGGTATTGGTGGAGTGTTTATTTAAAGGATGACTTAACTAAAAACTAGGTTGTCCTTTAACCCTGTAACAGTTGACCATCACAGCCCAATCATTCCCATAGATGACAGGATGGACAGCTTGACACAGTCTTGTTCAGTGCAGCCACACATGCAGGTGTAAAATGTCCCGTTTAGCAAATGAACTCTGTAATATATTTACACAGAGAGTGTTTTCTTTAGCCTGTTCCATAGGTACTGTATACCTGCTCAGTAAGATTAGTGTCAAAAATGTCATAGGTGTTAGTGTTATAGAGTGAAGCTGGCCTCGGGGCTCTTTCACACGGGAGTATTCTTGCATGTAAGACACGTTCCACTCTGGAATGTTCTGAATGGATTCAGCATGTAAGAGGAACACAATGATTGATCCATTCTGAGCTGTAAGTTTTTCCATTCATAGAGGTTTATATGAAAAACAGCCAGACATTAATAAAGCCACATGCATCATCCATACAAATACTAATCTATAACATCCAGCGAATTTTCCTACAGTTTACTGACCTCTTACTGTGCTGGTGAACACAGAGCCAATGGTTGTGTACAAATGTATGACTGTGAGCTAATGGCAGAGATTGCACCTTAGAAGCCCACACAAAGATGTGAATATGACCGAGGGCTCATTCACACCTGTAATGTTGGAGTGCATTGGGCTACATTGTGCAACACAGTCCCAAAGCAAGAACAAAACAATTTAAGTAAACTGAGGCATCTGATTGGTTGGCATGCATGTAACATTGTTACTGCCTAAAGCTTACCATAAGATGGTTAATCCCTTAAACTGACCATACCCTATATAATCTTATTAGACCATTGTAGCGCTCAACCGCAAAGGAGCCGCCAGAATAACCCAGGTCATCCCTAGTTGTCTTGGGGTTTTGGTCTTCAGCTGCTCCATTAGCGTTTAACCACCCTCTTCTAGTGCCCACAAAGCTGATATCCACTCCATTAATGCAATGCTGAATAACTTTTATTAACATCTTCACACTGGGGAGAGAGGGTATATGGATCGTAGACATCCAGGGTAGTACAGACATAGACTCCAGACTCACCAGACCTTTTTAGCATCTCAGTGTAGATCCATTTGTAGCACATTGAATAGGAATGTGAGTAGCAGATAAGCAGGGATGAGCATAGAACTTCAGCAGGAGAGACACGACTAGCTCCTGAGGTCCACTATGTTTCAGGCACCTCCAGTAGCCATCAGCTTCCCTGGTTCTCCTCCTCTGACAGCAGAACAGTTCTCCTCTATACCAAGCAAAAAATGTCCCACACTCCAGCATCTGCCCACCCCCGAGCCTCAGGCCTAGCCTGGGGGGGTGGCTGGACAGCACCCAGAACTAGACTAATCCATGGCTGGCACAAGACTAGACTGAGCACATGGCAATGCCCTCCAGTATATGTACCCTATCCCAAGCATGCAACACTGATTGAGAGAAACCCAGTGATTGGCTGCTGCACTGTACACACACTTACAATGTCCCTCATTGGCTGTCCCACACTGCAGCAGAGTCACACTCCACCCAGGTGGGTACAATCAATGCCAGACACCTGGAATTAACCAGATAAATGCCAACTATAAACCAGCCAGGCTAATTACAGTCCTGGCAATCACTAAGTGGGCTGTTCACAAAATAGTGAAGAGTTTTGGAGAAGACAGGAGAAGTGAACAATCTAGGACAAAATAGCTGATTTGTAAGAATTCTCCAATTCAGCTCACTTTCCAGTTCAGCTATGTTGTCCTAGACTGTTCACTTCTCCAAACTCTTCACCCTTCTGTGAATAACCCTGTCAATTTCTAATAGCCACCTCACAAAAGGTGATGAGGCTATACAATCTTCTTTAGATCCACCAGCAACTTTGCAGTGCAAAGGCCTGCGAGATTTGATGATAAATGAATGTATAGTTTAGGTTTATCATCAAATTACATAGTTTTGGGAACTAAGGAGATTGTATAGAGATTGTATAATCCAATTGATCAGTATATGACCAACATAAGATTTGTTTGCCTTAGTTTTATAACAGAGGACAACTGGCTGTCTTAGTAGTATTGCCAAACAAAAGTGAAAATGAGGTGCTGGATACATATTTTCCTATGGTCAATCAAATGACCACATTTTAAATGGGCACACTAGCTGCAGTTTGGCAGCACTCCACAAAATGGGGTCGTCCTCTGAAAAAAAAAGAGGGGGGGGGGGATTCCAGAGTTGAGAATCCACATATATACAGTGTAATGAGAACAAGAAATAAATGTCCGAGAGTGCAAACTTTTAGGTCTGGTTCACACCTAGGCGTTTTACAGCACGTTCGTACGCGCTTTAAAACGCTCAACATGTGAAAACCAAGAATTGCCTATGGGCATGGTTCTCACCTGGGCGTAAAAACGCCCTACGCCAAAAGAAGTACAGGAGCTTCTTTGGGGCGTTTTCACACATTTTCATGGGTATTCCCGAGTGTGGATCGGGGTTAACAAAGCGGTAACACAGCATACAGGTCTTACCTTGTCCGCGATCCCCACGGAGCCGGCGGGAAGTTTTTATTTAAAATAGAGAAAATAGGGAAAAAAATAAAATACAATTATACCACCAGTTAAACGCGCGTTTCACTGAACGGAAAAACGTGCTAAAAAACGCGAAAAAAACGAGCTGAAAAACTAGCAGAAAAAATACGTTCAGGTGTGAACCCAGCCTTAAAGGAGAACTATGGAGTCAGGCCTTTTCCCCATAGTTCTCCTTAGGGTAACGGGAGGACACAAACTAGCGTCCTCCCATCACCCTAGGCTCAGTATATACTGAGACGCCGCAGCCGGAGCGGATCCCGACATCGATGTTGAGATCCACCCAGCTGCGTGAGTGACAGCTGGCTCTGCCTATCTAGAGGCAGAGCCAGCTGTACCCGCCCCCTCCCCCGTCCGTTCCGCCAGTCAGCGCCGGTGGATCGGAGCGGGGAGAGGGGAATCCAGCCCCTCCCCTTGTCACAGCAGAGAGCCGTGACAGGATCGAGAGGTGAGCGAACCCGGTATGTGTTCGCTCACCTCCCGATCTACTGAGCCAACCTGTGACAGTCTCATTGTCACGGGTCGGCTAGAACTATGAGGTGAGTGAAAAGCACTCACCTCATAGTTCTCCTTTAAGGATAAAATTTGTTCACAGCAGAAAAACAGCCAACGTGCTTCAGGAGCCCCTTTATTAGGGCTCAGGAATTTTGATGACATTTGTTGCACTTGTTACACCTGACATAACCTGCCTCTTTTTAAACTGTTTCAAGGAGAAAACCCCAGCTGTGTCTGGTATCTGCTTATCAGAGTCTAAAAACAGGTAGAAAATGTATAAGCCCTGGTGATGGGGGGTTGTGTGGCCCTGAAATGCATTGGATGTTTTTTTGCGATCACCCAATTTTATCAATAAAAACTTTTAACTCCTAAATGTTTGTTTGACACTTTTATTAAACTGCATATATTGTAGTATTGCCAGTCATGCATTGTTATACACGGTGTATGTTTTTTTCATATACAGGTGAAACTCGAATAATTAGAATATCGTGCAAAAGTAATTGCAATAATTGCTGCAAAAGGGCCCAAACCAAGTACTGAGTACATATGCATGAAGTTTGATTTATTTTTGTAGCATTGGTTAACCTGCTACATTTTTTCAACGCTGTAAACTAAAACAATTTTTTTTTCTGCCCATAAAACAACCACAGAATGCACTCTTCTACCTAAGAAATCTGATATCTGGCATCATGTAGGTTTGATAGTTATCAACAATAACAATATTGTGGGTTTTCCCTAAAAATAAGCGCACATTTTAAATGTCCGGAGCGTAGTTGCCAGTATTTAAAAATGATTTCCAGGAACACTTTTATGGCAATACCTCCGCCAAATACATGTGATACCATCTCTAAAGGACCACAGACTGCTACGTTATCTGGTTTCCTCTCTATATCCAAAAACATGCTGGTGGGTTCACAGGCTTCCATCCAAATGGGTCTGACTGAGTGTGCATGACTGAGGCTGGAAGCCAGGGACATCTAAGGCAGGGGCTGATGGGAATGGTTTAATATACACTTTTACAGGACTGTGGAAAAATGGCAGTGACATATACAAGTGTATCATAAATAAATATCGTTGTATCTAAAATGCTGGTTGTAGTTGACTTTCAAAATAATCTTCACATAAAAAAATCACATGACACTAACAGGGCAGCGCAGTGGTGTGGTGGCTAGCACTTCTGTCTTGCAGCTTGGGGGTCCTTGGTTCAAATCCTGGTCAGGATAGTATCTGGATAGAGTTGCATGTTCTCCCTGTGCTTGTTTGGGTTTCCACCGGTTACTCCAGATTCCTCCTACACGCAAGGCCGGATTTACTCTCCCTGCCGCCCCAAAGCCAGGTTCCGCAATACACCCCCCCCTTCCCATCAATGGAGAATGGCAACCAGATGGCGGGGTTAGTTTCAATTTTTTTTTACTGTTTCTTTATTTTTTTAAACTTTTTAATCACTTTTTAATTTAATTATTTCTTCTTATTTTATTAAAGGAGAACTATGGGGTCAGTGTTTTTCCCCATAGTTCTCCATAGGGTAACGGGAGGACAATTTATTTAATTATTTTTTTATCAATTTAATTTATTTTTTTTCGCCTAATTTTATTGCTATCCCCTGTGTGATAGCAATTGGAGGTGACAGGTTCTCTTTATTGACCGTATCACCTCCAATACAGGAGTTCTAGCACAGTACTGTGCTGGAACTCCTGTGACAGGTGAGAGCTCTCCCCTCTCACTGTCTACACGGAGCGGCAGGGTTACTTTTCTCCTCTGCTCTGCATTGAGGAGAGTCTCGGCTGCGGAGTCCAGAGGACGGAACCAGAGGATAGAGGTAAGTGCAGAGGGGAGGGGAGGTGGGGAGGCTGCAGACTTTTTACATGTGATCTCGGCGACATCGCCGAGATCACATGTAAACGAACAATCGGCTTCCCTCACACTACATTTAGTCCTGCTTGTGCAAAGCAGGACTAAATGTAGAGAGGGCAACTTACCGCCCGACGCCCGGAACTTCCCCACAAGGATACCGCTGCCGCCCCTCTGCGCCCTGCCGCCCGAGGCCCGGACCTCAGTGGCATTGTGGGGAATCCGGGCCTGCCCACACTCCAAAGACATGCCGGTAGGTTAATTAGTCCTGTATGTATGCATGTGAGATAGGGACCTTCGATTGTAAGCTCCTTGAGGGCAGGACTGATGTAACTGCTGCATAAATGGTTGGTGCTACAGTATATAAACACCTATAGTAATAACTAAATCATAGAGATATAATAGTGCAAGTGGTCAAATTAGAAACATTTCCAGTGAAAAAAGTTTCCAGAGCCATATTTACTTAAGTACACAAGACAAACAGAAAGTGCTCTACCTCCTTCCTCCAATGCAGTATCACGGAGTACTGGGACACAAATAAAACTTCCACCTGCCCTTTGTCAAAAACTAGTAGAAAAAAATGTTTGCACAGTGTTCTGGATCCTGTTAAGATCATGACATCAGACACAGCAGTCCGGCTAACGCCAGCTAACCGTAGCTATGATTAAGGCCTCTTTTGGCTGAAATGCGTTAGCGGCACTCCTATGTCTGGTTTTATGCCTTGAATAAATAAAGAAGACTTTAACTGGATCCAGAACTGTGTGCAAACCCTTTTTTCCCCAATATTTACAAAAAATCAGGGGGAAGCTGGTGACTAAGCCATAGACAGAGAGGTTTTCTTACATGCAATTTGTACTACATGGTCATTAGGCCCAGTTACCTGTTGCACAGCTATTGCGCTCTTCTTTCTATAACATATATAAAGTAATTCCAAAAAGTTTTTTTTAAATCCTCAGTTTTCATTATAGTATATGTATTCCCGATCACTAAAATCTCATAGAAGCTTTAACATGCTAATGTCATTTTTAAAGTCATTTTTAATATTTTTAAATTAGCAGTTTTCATTACAATACCTGGCGATCCTGCCATAAGGGCCCTTGTTTTGGCACTTTCTTTTATAGGGTGACAACTCTCTGCCCCATCTCCCAGTTGTGCTCCTGCGTTGTCATAAGTGTCCATTTTAGCATACAAATGCAAGCATTGTCCATTGTTGTCACAACCAAGAAAATTGCCCTGAAATGCCTTGCAGCCAACTTTGAAGTATATGCATGTAGACAGGAAGGGGCCACAGGAGGCTGCAGGAGATCTGCAGCACTGAGATGCAACAAAAGATGAAAAGAAAAGTGGAAAAAAAGTACTTCTGGTTTGTAAAACTTGTGAATTGCTTATTAAACTCAGAGCTTTAGCAAACTAAATGTCACTCAGTAAGGGCTTACATTTCCTAAACAATAAAATAATATCAGGTGATCCTGCCATGAAGCTCCATGTTTTGGCTGTTCCTGTTATAGGGTGACCACACTCTGTCCTTGTTTCTCACTTTTCTCCTGTGTTGTCACCCTGTCCCACTTAAAGACCTTAAGCAGCCGTGCCACCATACATTGCATAGGCATGTTCCACTGTTGTCACTATCAGGAAACCTGCCCTGAGAAATAATATGTAGCCTTCGCTGGAGCTCATTCAGGTAAACAGGATGTAGCTGCAATGAGATTACAGGAGGTCAGTAGCGCTCATCATTCGTTTATGGCCCATTCACACTTTGCTGTTATGGTGCGTTGTGTTAGCGCATGTTATGTTGCACTTTAGCACAGCGCTCACTGCATTAAGGCACTCCACTCAAATGAATGGGAAGGGGGGCTGTGCCGACAGGGAACACTTGTTCTGTGGGGGGGTTGTGGGGCAGCAGAGGACACAGGACCATCAGCGGATCTGTATGGCATTCCCCCAAGTCACTGGCATCACTGGTTGCCAGGAGCTCAGTGGGACGCAGACTCCCCTACCCCCACTGCACGAACACCCCCCAATTAGGTGTTGCCTTATGGCCCTGGCCACAGACATGACTCCTAGAGGTAGAAGCATAATGGGATTTGTAGTTTCACCACAGCTGGAGTGCTGCGGTTGCCTACTCCTGCCTTAGTGCATTGTGCTGCCATTCAGAAATAATAGCACCGCAATGCACTAACACACACAGCATAAGTCAACATGCGATTCGGCAACAAACCTCATTGCGAAAGTGTGATTTGGCCTTAAGGGTTTACATCTAATTCATGTCAAACAAGTTTGAGAGTTCTCTTCAGCCAATTAAATGAATGTCAAGGTTAGACATTTCAATTGGTCAGTCAATCAATGACATGAAGGAAGGAAGTGTTCCCCTCCTCTCTCAGGGTGAGGCTGTATTTAAGTCACTGGTCTGTGCCCCCCATCACTGCCATAGAGGCATGTTGGTGTGTCTCATTGTGAAACAAAGACACCCTGCTGCTCGAAGAAGAGCTGGTTTCTGTTCCCTCTTTGTGTCACCTCTTTCTTCTTCACCTCCTTTGCATTTGTTTTTGTTTCCTTGTGAACAGTACACAGTCACAGTAGGAGTCTTGACATCAGGAGGGGCTGCCGAGCATTAACTGCAGCTCTGTCTTTAAGGCCCTCAGCCCTCCAGGCGTTTCACTGCAGGCTATTTGCAATCTAAATGTTTGTTTTGTGCATTTTAGTGAAAAGTTTATCTTGCATTCCGTCATAAAGTTTGCATGATGAGGGGATTTATTTCCGCACCCACAGTAGCCTTTTTAGTATTACGCTGTAGCTAAACTATTTGGGGCCCTCATTGGAAGTGAGCTCGCCTCCAAGACCCTAATATGTACTTTAATAAAGAAACTGTCTTTGCTGGTCAGGTACAGATATTCATAACCCTTCCTGGATTAGCTTCCATCATTAGCTAATAAAGGGGGTCCTTTTGGTCTTCTTATTACCGTATATACTCGAGTATAAGCCGTCCCGAATATAAGCCGAGGTACCTAATTTTACCACAAAAAAGTATTGACTCGAATATAAGCCGAGGGTGGGAAATGAGGCAGCTACTGGTAGATAGATACCAATAAAATTACATGAATATTTATTTAAAAGAAAAATAACCTAGCTCTGTAAGTGGAAAAGGGGGTACAGGGCTACATATCATGTACTACGGATCATTTAAGTAGTTACCTTAGAATTAGTTACCTTAGAACCAATAGACTTGCCCCCTTCCTGTTTACTGACAATTCAGTAGGGATTCCTCTTTTATGTAGCTTTACTTGCTATACCTACTTAGTACTCTGGGTTCCCTCAGTGTATTAGTGGGGAGTGAAAAGATCCTTTTACTAACTGAGCCGACTGACTTGCCCCTTACCTATGCACAGTGTGAAATCCAAAGTTAATTTAATATACCGTATTTGCCCGCGTATAAGACACTTTTTAGACTTAAAAACATCCCCGAAAATCGGGGGTCGTCTTATACGCCGGGTATACGTCAGTCCGCTGAATGTGCGGTAATACTGTATGTACGGTAGCTTGAGCTACATACGGTATACCGCGCTGAGCCAATTACAGCGAGCGATGTATTCTATTAATGAATACAAAGCCTGCTCGGATTGGCAAAGGTGTACATTGCTCGCCGTGATTGGCTCAGCGCGGTATACTGTATGTAGCCGAAGCTACCGTACATACAGTATTACTGCACATCCAGCGGGCTGACTGATTAGCCTCCCTACCCCACTTTTAAGATTCCCGCCGGTTCCTGCCCCCCACGCTCGCAAGAGACGGAACCCGGAAGTTGGAGGACACAGCGGGGATCGTGGACAAGGTAAGAGACTGTAATCCCGAGTGTGGTCGGGGTTACCGCTTATGGTACTGTAGCCCTGTTATGGGATCCGCTCCTTTAAGAGAAAAGATATTGCAGCTGCAGGTGGAGCCAGAGAGCACAGCTTTGTGGGGATTGTGGACACAGCCACTGAGGAATGACAAATGAAAATGGATACTTGAACTAAAATTCCCAGAGTGCTACAGGAGAGAAGGGAAGTAAACTCTGAGGGTTAAAGGTTGCTGGGCGGAGTCTAGTGTGAGGAGACAGGGAGGCCAGACTGCTGTTGCTTGTGTTGTGCAGCCAGCTTGTGGAGAGACTGTGCTCACTTGTCACACGTGCAGTCCTGAAGTGACATCTGCTGCACAGAGTGAATGAAGCTGTTTGTTCCTGTCTGGAAGAGGATCCTCTGGGGCTGTGAGTGAGGTGCCATCCTGCTGAGAGGACATTGTGGGCGGCGACTCGGCCCGGACGGACGCCAAATCTGATGACCAGAACCCCTGATGACATCAGACTTCAGATCCTAGTATTGAAAATTAACCCCGAGCCACACTCGTGAATACCGCCATGGAGGTTAGTGGGTTATTTAAACATTATTTTGGGCTATACTCGTCTTATATGACGAGTATAGCCCAAAACCTATGTTTTAACGGAAAAATTAGGGGGCCGTTTTATACGCCCAGTCGCCTTATACGCCGGCAAATACGGTATGTAAATGTATCTGTAAAAATCATTCATAGTCTGTTAAGGTCCTTAAGAGCTATTGACCCTTATGGAAATGTACATGTGACATTCACAAAGGGGTAAATGGACATGTGTTTTGACAGTAGACACAGAGATACATTTAGGACTAAAGGCAGAACTATACCCACCAATTTAATGGTCTCTCAAAACAGTGACTTTTGTGTTTGATTCACACCAAATGCATTGGGGCAGCTCTGGCCACTTTTTTCCAGTGCAGTTCCAAAGCAATAGAAGGAAATTTGCCTTGTCACGGGTGGGCACAGTTCACAGTTCATGCAGTACTTTTTTTAAGCACAGCAACCACATCGCACTGAGCTGTGCTCATAGAATTTAATGGCATGTCACTCATGACATTTCAATAGAGTTCTAAAAAAAAAAGTAAAGAGTAGGATGCCCTGGGATTGGCACATCGGCACTGTCAATGCTAACGCACACCAGCTGCTGTGCATTGTAGTGCAGCTGCCAGTGTGAATGCAGTCTTGAGGCATGCCAACTGTCAAGGTTACCAGGGTGCTTATTTCAGCTCTCAACAGAACTTTCAACCCCTCAAATGGCTGGTGTCATAGCCGATCACATGTGTAGAACCATGGCAACTATAATACAAATAGAAGCTAAGATGGCACCTTCCTTGACTTTAAAGTGCAAGGAAAGGGGGGGAAAAATTGCTGGGAGGTTGTAATTTTTGGCAGAAGAGATATGCAAAGTATCTTCTGCCAAAAAAATCCCTCCTCTCTCCCATTTCCGTGTACACTGTACAACTCATACTCCATGCAGTGCACACTCTCAGGCCAGCTCTAAGATGCCATGAATGTGCCAGGTGCCATGGAGGATTTAACTCCTTTGCATATGCACAGGAGTTACATCATCAGTGGCCTCTCAATGGCAGACGTCAAGCTTTAAATCAGGTTTTGAGCTATTAGCAATTTCCCTCCACCAGCTGCTCCCCAATCTAAACTAATGAAATTAGGACATCCTAACCAGCCTCCCCCTCTGCCCACATCTCTGGATAGAAATGCTATGCCTGAAGTATGAACAGGTAAGCCCAGCACCCGCTAACAGTCTGGAACTTTAGGTTCCCCTTTACACAGGGACCACAAAGCAGATGTAGGGAAGACGGTTACATAACTTTACTGCAGAACAGATGCTTCCAGGATCACAGCTCACTAGCAGTAGTACAAATGCATAACAGGCGGGCACACAGTTTCATAATGCTAAAGTATAACTTTCCTTTTAGTTTTGCATAGTGTGAGGAAGGATTAAACCTTCTGGCAAGTTTTTCTGCTGTCTATGTTCTCTCCCAAGCAGAGATCTGCTCCATCAGCTTCTTTCCAGCTTCTGAAGCTGGAGTGACACAAGAATGCAATGATGTGATGTCAAATACAACACTTCCGCATTCTTGCAGCGGAGAGGGGACCGGAGGGAGCTCGTGTACCGATCCCCCTCTGATCCCCTGTGACACAGGTGCCATGCTGTTCCCGGGCTCGCACCGGGCACAGCGGAGCCCGGGACCAGCGGGACAATGGCGGGGGGGGACCGCGGAGGGGGGGACGCCCCGATCGTTACCCCATACAAGCGATCTGCCGGCTCCATCGCTGCCTGTTTTTAAATATTGGGCATTTCCCACTCACACGCACCCAGCGGGGCGCGCGAGGGGGCATGTCTGAGCCGACGTCTAAAGACGCCCGCTCAGATCTAGAGAGCTCCCGGCTGGCACGGAGGTAGTCAAAATATTCAGTAATTTTTCCTTAATATAGTGAAAAATGAAAACCCCAGTGGTGATTAAATACCACCAAAAGAAAGCTCTATCTGTCCCAAAAAAATGGTATAAAATTCATTTCAGTACAGCGTTGCATGACGGAATAAATGTCAGTCAAAGTACCGCAGCGCTAAATACTGAAAAATGGCCTGGCCAGGAAGGGGGTGTAAACACCTGGTCAGCAAGTGGTTAAAGTAGATGTTATTCCAAATTGGCTGCAAAAGTCTATCTCCACTTTCAGGATATCACAAAGTACAAAGACTACCACAGCAGGTAGAGTCACAGAATTTGGGAGAGCCCTTTCCTAAAGAGCTTACCATTTAAAGGAAATTGTGCCAATAAGAAGTGTGTAGGGAGCAGCTGTGTCTAATTAAAAATGTAATCATTTGATATGAAATGTATGAAATGCTGCATAAAGCAGTCAGCCAGCTAGACCCTGAGCAGAAATAAAGTGCAGCTGGGGCAGATGTTGGTGAAAGAGGATAGCACTGGCAGGAGGGAGAATAGTGATTGAGGATAAGGAGAAGTAATGAAAAGCAGGAAAAGATGGCCAGGTATGGGGTGCGCAATTAAGATGAAATACTCGAGGATAATTGAGCGTTTAGGAAATTTGATATCCTTCCTTAAAGAAACGTGTTTTAAGGGCACGCTAGAAACTTTGAAGATTAGAGGGCAGCACTAGTGAATTCCATGGGATAGGTGCAGCACTGGAAACATCCTGGAGACTGCAAGGCAGTTATAAGGGAGGCTGAGAGTTGTGGGTCGTTAGCAGATCCGAGGGCACAGGTGGGGCAATAGGCGGAAACAAGAGAAGAAACACAAGACAGTGAAACATTATGACCGGCTTTTCAAGTGAGAGTTGGAATTTTACATTTATTGCTGAACATAAACAGTAGCTGAAGCAGCAATTTACATCAACCTGTCATAGGAGAAACATGGAGCTACCACTGCGAGCTTCTTCTAAAGCTGCCCGTACAACATATAAACATTGCACAACTTTCATTGTGTGATGGTTGTAAGGTGATTAAAATTTCGTACGACCTGCCCATCTTGGACAGGCAGATCGTACTTGTTATCATTAGTGATGGGCTCAGGCGTGTTCGCAGCTCCACGCGCCGAGCCCGCCAGGAAGCCGACAGTGCCGCAGCGCCAATCACAGGTACTGAGACATTATCCCGGTCTGCAGCTGCAGAGATCGGGATATGGGAGGGCTTCACGATGATTGCAATGCTGAGCGGGCCCGTGCTGCTTTCGTCTTGCGATCGCGCTACCAGAACTGGTCGTCGGGAGATAGGAATTCCACACCCCTGCTGCCCTCTACTCCCTGCTGCCCCGAGGTTGGGCCTCAGTTGGCCTTGTGGGAAATCCAGCCCTGCTTACAACCATTGTACAACTTTTTTTGTCTAGAGATCTCACCCTCGTTCAATTTTCTTACAACAAGCTCATCATGCACAGGCCAATGTAGTTCGCAATTAACATTCCTCAGCACCACCACCTGGCTGATTTTCATTTATCGAAGGAACAGGTTTTCGTTTGAGCATGTGCAGTTTTCATGAGATTTTTGTTGTACAACCACGACACTAACCTGTCTAAGGTGCCCATACACTTTACAGCCCTCGCAAGACTTTTGTTTTGCGAGGGTTGTAAAGTACTTTAAAAAAACGTACGATCTGCCCATCTTGGACAGGCAAATCGTACTTGCGATCATCGCAAGCCCGTCCCTCAGGGACCGGCTTGCGATGACTGCAAACGGGCAGTGTGCGCGTGCGCACATTAGCCTGTTCGGCAGTTGTCGAACAAGCAAGCCACTAACTCGCCGAGAGTCGTACGATTCCCGGCGGGTTTTCCAGCCTGCTTGTTCGACGGAAGACGTGCGACTGTACAGTAGAAACTGCCTTCCATACACTGCACGATTCTTGTACGATCGCGGGATTTCCCGCAATTCTCGTACGAGAATCGTGCAGTGTATGGGCACCTTTACAATGTGAGTTGCCTTGCTAACCCTCTTGCCTCAATAATCTGAGTCTTATAATGAAAAAGTATACAAATAAGGACATCTGACTTTTCCTAAGTAAGGTCTAGGGACCAGTGAGTCATCATGTTCTATACAGTGTTTAGGACGTGAGGACACCAAGGGACATTTCTTCGCTGAAGCAGAGGAGGAGATGGGCTGAAGGGACCGGTCTAGGAACCAGTCGGAATCATGGTTCATAAGAGCCGGCACGTACAGATCCGTGCTGCGTGCACGGCCGTATAGCGGGCCGCTCCTGGGAAGGACAGGTACTTCGTGTGATTGTACGCAGCAACTTGTTCTTCTCTATGGAAGTACGCTAACCCGAACTGCACGACCGTGTGGGTTTCCCTGCTCAGACGCAGACAAGATCCATCCTGCTTCGTACATCCCAATGCACAGCCATGCACACGATGCTGCACGCAGCACGGATCTGTATGGGCCGGCTCTAAACTGTGTGAATGAGGCCTAACTGTTATGTTAGCTCCCTAGACAAAACAGGCACTTAACCCTTGCAGTGCAGGGGGAAGCCCCACTGCAAGGGTTAGGATTGTATGTGCCTGGAAGTCTTCTTTAAGCTTTAGGGCCTGTTCACATGAGTTTCAGGTCCTGATCAGGTCCGGATCTGCAGTGCGTTTTGGCTGCGTTTTTGATGCGTTCCAGTAAAAATAAAAATAAAAACATTTTTTTTTGCTGGAGTGGGGCTGTCAGTATGTTAGCTGCAGTGCAGTGAGTTTTTGACGCTTTTTTGATGCGTTTGCATTTCCTGACCGTACAAAATGTGACATGCAGTATTTTTCTGTCGTAAGCTGAACGGACTGCGCACGTGAGAACTGTAGCCCATAAAACACATAGGGTTACATTGGGATGCATTTTTAGTGCAGGAGCGTACGGATCAGGTCAGCACACAAAACGGACGTCGTGTGAACAGGCACTTAACCCTTGCAGTGCAGGGGGAAGCCCCACTGCAAGGGTTAGGATTGTATTTGCCTGGAGTTCTTCTTGTCATTATTATGATTGCTTGTCATCCATATTCTTGCTCCATTAATTGGTGAGGAACAAGTATGCTCCAGTGAATTTGGAACTTCAAAATAACATGCTTGTTCTGGGTAACTGGCTCACATCCTGCAGCAAAGATAAGGATGACAGACCAGGAGCTGGGGCATAGCTACAGATGTCTAGGCCAGCTTTTGGGCTAGGCCCACCCACCCAATTGCCCCCCTTACATTGCTGGCCTCTACTTTATCACCCAACTCTGTTGCCCTCCACATTTATGAGGCTCTGCACCTCTATAACCCTTCTGTCAACACTATTCTATGTACTGCTAAGGACATAGAGAGAAGAAGAGCCAATCACATCCTGTGGAGGGAGGTTGCTTTGGGTGGGTGTACCCCTACTAGAGCCGGTGCTTAGAATGTCAGAATAAAATTGGTGAGGCTCAAGGGGTATATGTAAAACTATCACAGCAGTATACAATGTTAGCAAATAACATACAAAACCAGGGCGGCCCATATAATGAGGCAGCCTAGGGTATTTGCCTCAGGTGGCATCTTACTGAGGGTGTGACTGGGTGGTGGTGGGGGGCAGCAGGTAAATTGCTGGTAAATTGATGAGTGCATTTGCCATTTGTTTTGCTTGACTGATTTGGTGCAGTGACGCATGGGGGGCCTCAGCTACCGTTGTAATGTGCTGGGTCCTTTGTGCGTCCCTGTGTCGTTAAGGGAGGTTGGGCTTCCTACTGACAAACCTGCACCCAATTTTATCTTTTGCCACATGTGCTCCAAAATGGAGACTCTGATAGTTTAGGACCACACTATATAGAGGTGTCCTGGCGTGGCTGTGCGGCTTTCACATTTTCTGCAGAAGACGTGTATCTAAACTTCTGTTTTTAACCTTAGCGGTGAGACAAGTTTTTTTGCATGCTGGCTGGTGAGTGTGCTGGGAAACTTTTTGCTGTTACA
>NW_017306811.1:180887-181974 GCF_000935625.1 Nanorana parkeri
GCAAGCACCCCATCAGAATGACATAACTTCGGGGAGTGAAACCCATAGGCACAGCCCTGTACAAAACATATGAAACATAAGGAAGTTCATTTTTGGTACACATTGGCGTTTGAAAAGGGGTACCATGCAATAATGAAGGTGATACACAACGGGTTTGGTTTCTTAACAGGGTATAGGCTGTTCACTTAGCAACCTGAAGTTCCACTTTACAATGGAATTTTCACTCAGCTTAGTGAATTAGGTGAAGCTATGCTGGCTTCCATCATCCAATCATATGCAAGCAAAAAAATTTTTTTTGGTTTTTATTTATTTATTTTTCCACACAATTGGGTATTCTTTCCAAAGTGAATTTTCACCAGATTCACAAAGCTAATTGAAAATTTCCATGCAAGGTCAACATGCTCTACTCCTTTTTTTAATTCACCCCAATGCTTCACTGACTTGTTGCTAGGTGTCAGGTAATTGTGTTCACTCACCACTAGGTGGCGTCTGCATCTTCTTCTTTTAAATTGGTGCTCATGGGGCATCACAAAGCCCTGCGCTGGAATATTCATCAGAAGCAAAATGCTGAATCACAGGTGGTTTATGTCTGACTCAAATAAAACGAGATCAACAGAGAAGATCTTCAGGTAAAGCCATCCTTGTCTGCTAATGCTGCATTATGGTGTCAGTGGGGAATGCTGAAACGTGCAGATCTGGAGGTTTATTGGTGCTGCTAGCAAACTCTACACACACTGGCTTTATTTGGCTGCCCAAAACTGTTTCTCACATTTTGCACACTTAGCAAAACTTTAAACTCAGCAGAACCTTTAAAAAGACCTGAAAACCTGATTAAGTTCACTCTCTCTTTGCATAGAAATTGACCATTAAAAACAGACCTAGATAATGGATTGTAAAAGCAGCAAGTGGAAGAAAAGGTGACAGGGATTTTATGGTAACTAGTCCTGTACTGGTCACAGTAAGAATTGGAGAGCACTCCAAACTATATATGTGTTAAGATTCTCTGCAAAATAAGTTAAATAAACTGGAAGACATTTGAAGCATTAAAAAAGAAAATGTTTGCACACATTAACATATCATCATCTCA
>NW_017306811.1:182109-204581 GCF_000935625.1 Nanorana parkeri
ACTTCCCCCAACCCCCTTCTTGTAACACAATCCCCCAAAAAATTGTATGGAAAAAAAACTTTCATTTTATTTCTTTTTTTACATTTACTTCCTGTATCCTCGCCTAGCCGCCCACTGCCTCCTGGGATGAGAAGCATGGTTTGCGATATGTTGCACGTGTACAGACATGCCGCAGGTCATAGAGAGCCATTGCCCTTAAGTTCTGACTGTCTGGAGTCAGAGAAAGAAAAATCTGGGAACTGCCTAGAAGATGTGAGAATCCTTTTTTTCCATCACAGAGCAACCAGCATCTATGAATACCTAAGGTAGGAAGTTTTTTTTTGTCTCCTATGTTAAAGATCGGTGGACAGGACAATGTTGGGATATCTCTGATGATGATGTTACACTGTCATGACAGACATCAGGAAATGAAGGGCTCATGCATATGCTCATACAGTGTAAATGTTGGCATATTTTCCCACCCAGGATCTGCAGGTGCTGGGTACATTTTCCCACATTGTCTGCGTTCAGGTTGTGCATCCGTACGCATGCACATGTTTATGCAAGTCAAGCATACACCCATGTACAGCCATATACAGCCATTGATTTATATGGGTGGCTGTACACCTGTGGCTCCTGGGCAGGGGAATCTGCCAGAATTTATGTAGTACGGCCTCAGGCAGCCGTGTCCATGCGCCCCCCTAAAACTATGTTGAGAAGGATCAAATATATTCTTTTTTATTACTGATCAGTGGTATTATGTATACTGGTGCAAAGTGTAGCTGTTGCCTATGGCAGCCAAACTTGGATCCCATTCACATGACGCTTTAAAGTCCGCTTAAGGAGTTCTGCTGCAAGATTCTGCAGATCATGTCCATGGTTAGAACAGGCTGATTCCTGTCACAAGAATAAGCAGATTCTTGCCACAGGAATTTGCAGCCGGACCTTAAGGCTAGGTTCACACCGAGGCAATTGAGCTGGTGAGCTGTTTTCGTGCGTTTGTCGCATGTTTTTTGTTTGTGCGATTTTGCTTTGAAAACCACGCGGTTGTCGCACGGCTTTTAATGCATAGAGATGTCTATGGGACCCAAACTGCGCAACAACACTCCTCCCCCACCCCCCAATTTTTTGCGCGACGAATCACAAAGGTGTGAACAGCTTACACAGACTTGAATGCAAATCTCTGTTTTGTGCAATATCGCATGGCTAAATTTGCGCAAAAAAATGCCTAGGTGTGAACCTAGCCTAAAGTGGAAGCATATGTGCATATAAGGGCACACTTCCCTTAAGGCTAGGATCACACCTAAGCGATATATTGCACAAAACAGATTTCCATTCAAATCTATGGAAACAGTTCACACCTTTGCGATTTGTCGCACTTTAGAAAACGTCTATCGCGCAAAAAGGTGCAGGAACTATTTTCGTCTGGTTGTCGCACGGTTTGGGTCTCATAGGCATTTCTATGCATTGAAAACCAGACGACAACCGCACGGTTTTCAAAGCAAAATAGCCCTAACAAAAACGTGCGACAACCACGCAAAAACAGCTCACCAGTTCAATCGGCTGGGTGTGAACCTAGCCTAAATGTGTGCCCCTCTCCAGTACTGGCAGAGCGATCTTTTGTCCCTCTGCCACTGCCATCTCCACCGCTGACACTTTTGGGTTCTCTGAAGGTCTCTACAGCCATTTGGTGGCCACTGATGCTGCAACTTCTGCGCATGCACACAGGAGTTACATCCTCCATGGCACCGGCACATTACTGGCATCTTAGAGATGCTATGAATGGGTTGAGTATGTATAATCTATGGTGCATGCGTCATACAGTTTACACACACAAAAAAATGCTGGGGGAGGGAGCAGTTATTTTGTTTGCCAGACCCTTCTGTCAAATGTTAATGAGGCCTAAGTTTCTTACTTTAACTGAAACAATGCATTTTGCTGGCTGCTTTAGACTACAGCTAAGTGTATTGTAGTGGTCACCCTCGAAGGAGCCGCTGGATGAACAGGTCCATATCTAGTCAGTCTAGGGATTGATTTCCAGCTGCCCCATGAGCATTAACCGCCCTCTTCTTGTTGCCCATAAATTAAGATCCACTGCAGTTGTGGGATGCTCGTTGAACAATTTATTAGCTTCTAATTAGGGAGAGAGGGTATAGGGTCTAGGTGCACAGGCCTCCTTAGCTCCAGAATCACTGGATTCTATCTTAAGGGAGTACATCTCCACAATCCATGAAAGAACACTGACCCCACTCTGAAGTCCATATGAATCCAAGGCACTTCAAGGTCACTGGTCCTGGTTCTTCCATCTTTCAGGCATTCTCCTGGCTGTCACCCTCGAAGGAAACCTCTCTTCCAGCAACTCAGCCAATGCCCACACCCAGGCTTCTGCCTAACCTGGGGGCAGGCCGAACAGGACCCAACCTTAATCCATGGCTGGTCCAGGCAAGAGAAAGCACATGGCAGCTCCCACCCATATATGTACACTCTGTCAGCAGGCACCACTGGCTGAAAGGAGCCCAGTAACTGGCTGCTGCACTGTACACATATTACAGTGTCATCTATTGGCTGCCCCACAATGTGACAGAGTCTCACTCCGCCCTGGGGGGTACAACAAGGTTGGACACCAGGGATTAACCATGTGCTGGCTGCTACAAATTCAGCCAGGCTGTCTACAGCCCTGACATGTCTCTAAATGCATAGTAGGTACGTCACAAAAGGTGATGGGCGCTACAGTATCTATAAGAAAAGCTCTATTAGATTTGGATAAAATTGCAAACGTTAGAATCCCTGTCAGATTTTACTTCTATTTTGGGCTCCATAAGAGAGATCTCCCCTTACTTCCAGAGAAATAGACAACAAAGAAAGGCTGACAGAGGTTATAGCATTCTCTTGTCGGTATAGCTGTTGGAGACTTTCCTTCACTTCCTGTCTGGTGAAAAACTTAGGGTTAGATTTTCCCCTGGACAGGAAGTAAGGGAAATATTATGCATGTCCCATTGCAATCATGAGCGGTAGGTCAAGTGACAAGCGGATGGAGCCGCAATCACAAGTAACATAGAGAAGAGTCACCAGCACACCAACTGTGACATAACTCGGTCCTTTATTGACACAAGTCCAACATATCGCAAAGCAAACAATGTTTCGGGGCCACAGGGGGTTCCTTCATCAGGCAACAAAGGAACGGCAAGTAGTAAAGGGAAAATCCCACCAGAGCTGGGTATATACAGTTAGAATTTACTTAGAAAAAGGTCCTTTTTCAGAATTCCTTTAATTTTGTAATAGTTAATGGAGCCAAATCAATGAGAATTTGATAGTAGTGATTACAAAATTCTAACAGTGAATGTGTTTTTTGTTTTAGAAATGGCATTTATTCCAAAAGCAAATGATAGAATCAGATAAAATTTTGAATGATATTGTCTGATGGCATTATTGAGTGTTCTGAAATTCTAACCACGTACATCTAACCTAACTGAGTCCCATACAGTAGTAAACCTCTGATAAGAGTTCTAATCCTTCTCTCCTCTACCTAAAACATAAAAAAACATTTCGCCTATAGACAGGGGTGTAACTAGAAATCACAGGGCCCCATAGCAAAATTTGATATGGGGCCCTGTGATTTCTAGTTAAGCCCACCTGATAACCCAAACAGCCCATCTGAGGGTGACCCTGCAGAGTCCACCATAGACTTTCTATGGTGGACTCTGCAGAGTCTCAGGTGGGCGTCAAGCCCTCTTACCTGTCTGGTCCGATCCTCTGTCGCCTCCTTCTCCTCCACGATCGCTTGCCCTCCTCCGTCACTGAGCCCCACCTCCCCGATCATCGGGCCCCGCCTCCCCCATCATTAAGCCCCACCTCCTCAATCTATGGGCCCCACCTCCTCCATTGCTGCCGACGACGGGCCCAGACACCTCCTCCGAAGTTGCTGGTGGTGCCGACTCAGCAGCGGCCGTGAGGAGGAACGCACCACTGCACATGTGAATAGCGGCACATTCCTCCTCACAGCCGCTAGTGACAGCCAGCAGCTTGAGATGCCAAAGCAACCTAGGCAGCCCGTACGACATCAGGGGGATGACCTGGCCGGGCCCCCCTGTGCCTCAGGCCCCGTAGCAGCCGCCTGGGTCGCTATGGCGATTGTTACACCACTGGTTATAGATACACTTTAATGCTTTGCTACGGGAGACATTTTAACCTAGGCTCCAGTTTTTATTCACGTAGCCCACTTTTTTCCTTATTGCGGTTTTTATACATATTTATTGTGTTGTGCTTACTAAATAATGATGTACTGAAGACGACAAGAAAAGATCAGTGTTTCATACAGCGAACAGCACATCAAACACATCAACAGCACAGTCATCTGCATTCATTTATCAAAGATATAATTACCAAACCGTTACTACCTTGGTAACCTTATTATCATCCACTATAGAAGCTCTCATGGAAAATAGCCATGTGATGTGCATACAAAAGAGAAGGATGTTTAGCAAAGAATCTGGGAGGATTAATATCTGGATGCTTTTCTAATTAAACCAATATGTTTAGCTTTGTCTTTAGTAGATGTTCCAGTTTTTTAGCCTCTTCTTTCTTCATTTTGAAGTGTGTCTTCATATTTTTCAAAATCCATTGGCCAGTTTTTTCCTAATTCCTTGAACACACTTTTTTCTTGTATCTCTTGTATTTGTAGTTTTGTATGGCTTGTCTCTATTTCAAGAACTTACCACTTTGTGAAGCCTTTGGCACAGAAACAGGAGTTGCAGATGTCTTATTTGTAGCCAGGAGTCCCTTTGGTACAGTCTTGCGACACCTACCCTGCCCCAAACTGATTTATTTATTTGGTGGTATAGTGTTTTGTGATTAGGGATGCATCTATACCAATACTAGTATCAGTATTGGTGCAGATACCGAGTATTTTGGCGAGTACTCATACTCGGCCAAATACTCCGATACTTACCTCCAATACCAGAACTTCCGGTCAGAGGGAGATCTCCCTCTCACCGCACTGCCGAGGGAGAATGGGGCCAGCTTCCTTTTCAATCAGGAAGCCGGGCAGTGGATTATGACCCGCGTTCCAGCTTGCTGATTGGCTAGGCAGCCGGCTTTACTTGTTGCTAGGCAGCCTGGCTTCCTAATTAATCAGGAAGCCAGGTGGCACGAAATGACCCGCCACCCAGCTTCCTGATTGGTTAGGAAGCCAGGCTGCCTAGGAACAAGTTAAGCCAGCTTTCTAGCCAATCAGGAACCCAGGAGGTGGGTCATGATGTGCCACCCGGCTTCCTGATTGGCTAGGAAGCCAGCTTCACTTATTGGTAGGCAGCCTGGCTCCCTTACCAATCGTAATCGGAAGCTGGCGGCATGTCATGACTCGCGTCTCGACTTCCTGATTGGTCGAAAGCTGGGCGGCATGTCATGACTCGCGTCTCGACTTCCTGATTGGTCAGGAAGCTACGCTGCGTAGAAACAAGTGAAGCCAGCTTCCTAGCCCATCAGGAAGCCGGGAGGTGGGTCATGACGTGCCCCCCGGCTTCATAGATTTTAGTTACACGTCTTCTGCAGAATATGTGAAAGCCGCACAGCCGCGCCAAGGCACCTCCATATATTGCGGTCCTAACTCTAAACTATCAGAGTCTCCATCTTGGAGCACATGTGGCAAAAGATAAAATTGGGTGCAAGTTTGTCAGGAGGAAGCCCAACCTCCTTAAAGGCACAGGGACGCACAAGGGACACCGCACATCACAACGGCAGCTGAGACCCCCCCATGCGTCACTGCACCAAATCAGTCAAGTAAAACAAATGGCAAACGCACTCATCTATTCGTCACCAGCTCTGCCGCCTGACTTCCTGATAATCGGGGCCCAAAGCACTGGTATTTGGTACTCGAGTACCGCAAAAAAAAATATTGGTACCTGTACTTGATACTGAAAAACCGGTACCGGTGCATCAATAATTACTACTATGCCTTGTCAATACAAGGCTGTTGGTCATGCTGCCCATGGTGCTAAGACCATGGTCTTAAAGAAGAACTCCGGGCAAAATTCTTATTAACCCTTGCAGCGGGACTATCCCTGCACTGCAAGGGTTAACTGCTTATTTTGGTCTAAGGAGAAAAATAATAAAGTTATACTCACCCAATCCTCAGAGCCAGCCCACTGTGACAGCACTCCCCCCAGCCTGTCTCCTCCGCTGCAGCGATTGAATGTTCCTTAGTGTCCTCAGGCCCTATACATGAGACCTTAGACCGCTGCAGCGGAGGGGGAGCGAGGCTGGAAGGACCGGTCTAACAACAAGCTGGCTCAGATGATCGGATGAGTAACTTTTTTTATTTTCCTCCTAAGACCAAAACGAGCACTTAACCCTTGCAGTGTGGGGGTAGCCCTACTGAAATGGTTAATAACAATTTTGCACAGCGTTCTTCTTAAATAATTTTGGGTTGAGAGGGCCTCCCCATTCAGACCTGAGAGCACATGTGGCAAAAGATAAAATTGGGTGCAAGTTTGTCAGGAGGAAGCCCAACCTCCTTAAAGGCACAGGGACGCACAAGGGACACCGCACATCACAACGGCAGCTGAGACCCCCCCATGCGTCACTGCACCAAATCAGTCAAGTAAAACAAATGGCAAACGCACTCATCTATTCGTCACCAGCTCTGCCGCCTGACTTCCTGATAATCGGGGCCCAAAGCACTGGTATTTGGTACTCGAGTACCGCAAAAAAAAATATTGGTACCTGTACTTGATACTGAAAAACCGGTACCGGTGCATCAATAATTACTACTATGCCTTGTCAATACAAGGCTGTTGGTCATGCTGCCCATGGTGCTAAGACCATGGTCTTAAAGAAGAACTCCGGGCAAAATTCTTATTAACCCTTGCAGCGGGACTATCCCTGCACTGCAAGGGTTAACTGCTTATTTTGGTCTAAGGAGAAAAATAATAAAGTTATACTCACCCAATCCTCAGAGCCAGCCCACTGTGACAGCACTCCCCCCAGCCTGTCTCCTCCGCTGCAGCGATTGAATGTTCCTTAGTGTCCTCAGGCCCTATACATGAGACCTTAGACCGCTGCAGCGGAGGGGGAGCGAGGCTGGAAGGACCGGTCTAACAACAAGCTGGCTCAGATGATCGGATGAGTAACTTTTTTTATTTTCCTCCTAAGACCAAAACGAGCACTTAACCCTTGCAGTGTGGGGGTAGCCCTACTGAAATGGTTAATAACAATTTTGCACAGCGTTCTTCTTAAATAATTTTGGGTTGAGAGGGCCTCCCCATTCAGACCTGCTCTTTAGCACAGCATCCGGTTGAATTCTGTTGCACTGTACATCATGCATGTGTAGTGTGGTCTACACATGACATAGCCTACATGATGCAGAGTACAGTATATACTAGGTGAGCCTTTCTGGCAAGTAACAGGAGGTCCGAATGGGGGAGCGTTTTTTAATATGCATTCAGAGGACTGACTACCCCTACTGTTGCACCTAAGTGCCAGTATGAGTTGGGACCAGGGATTGGGACCCATCCTTGCATCAGGGCCCAGGAGTGTCAGGATATGCCACTGAATGAAGCAATGCATTACTGGATTTCATACATGATCTGAATAAGGCAATGGAAGAATGTCCTGTGACATACCTTATGAGAAAATATACAGTGGTCTTTGAAAGGAAGCAGAATCTCACAGGTAAATGGTTTTGCTATAAAATGGGGGATAAGGAAGATGGGGTTAAAACGGAAGTGTTGAACAACTATCTGTATTGTGATAAGACTTGAAAAGTATAATGCACATACGCTGCACCAGTCGAAATGCAAATTTTAATGCCAATAAGGAGTTTGCAGATGCTGCTCAAGATCTACAAAGTAATCAAATATTTTATAGTATCTAGAATAAGTTATTACACATTGTAATATAGATTATATACACTTTGCAGAACTTTAAATTCAGCAAAACTCTTTGAAATGCAATGCAAATCTAATTTTGTTAACTTCCTACATAGAAATTGACCATAAAACAAAATGGATATAGAAAAAAAAGAGTATGAAAAGCAAATTAAAATGGGAAAGTGGCTGCATATATGCTCAAAGTGTGAAAAGGGAAATAAATTGGTGATAATGGGGCAGATATATTAAGAGAGGTGATTTGGAACAACTGAATTTATTCTGGAACTGTAGAATGGCATTTATACTGATTTATTCAACTACCGTATTAGACACTGGGGTTGATTTACTAAAGGCAAATAGGCTGTTCACTTTCTGAGGGAAATATCCCTTAGCCTAGTGAATGTGGTGATAATTGACTTTGCAAAGAATACCCAATTACACAAAGGAAAAGCTTTGATACAGGTCAGAAAAGCTTCACCTCATTCACTAAGCAGAGGGAAATTTCCCTTGCAATATGAAAATTCTCTTCCATAGCGTACAGCCTATTTGACTTTAATAAATCAACTCTATTGAATAAAAAGAATCCAAAAAAATATTTGATGGCCCCTTTGGAAAGGTTATATAAAGCAGAACAAGCAGTAATTTAAAAAAAAAATCTGCCCAAATATTTTTTTGACACATCACAATTTCCTGCAAGAAAAGTTTTTTTTTTAATGGCACATTTATTTATTAAAATTCAGCCATTGAGCTCTAAATGACTATGCCTAGGCATAAGAAGAACATCCGAGGGGATTGATGTCATCAATCTGCTGCAGGCAGGTGGGAGCATTTCCCCAGTCACCCCTTTACTTACTCACTAACTCATTGTAACTGTTGTAACATTGTAAATTCTGGCAGTGCACATGGTGAGAGGCAGCAGAAGGGTTTATCCATTAACACAACATGTGTACAGATAGTGAAGACCATGCAGACTGCTGCACAATGCATCTTAGACCAGGAAGTAGCTGCTGGTCATAGACAATGATGCCTGTGGCCTTCTGGAGAGAGGAGTGAAGATTAATGCAATTTCAGAATATTCTGGAGCTCAGAGAGTTAATAAACATTATGGGGTCTATTCACTAAGCTGCCGTAGGCAGCCGAGTGAAACTCTGCCCCCCTGTGGGACCGAGCAGAACAGAAAAATAGTTAATAAAGTAGAAAAAACAAATAGAAAACTATTGTGCGGAGCTAGCAGTGACAGCTATCTCTGCCCCAACTGTTTTCTATTGGCCCGCGGTTCTGCTGCCATCAAAACCCCCCCCCCAAAAAAACATATTCGCCATAGGAATGCATTGCTAGATTCCTATTGGCTATTTCAATTTGCAATAGCCAATAGCAAACTAGCTATTGTACCTGCTCTCTGCTGCTGTCAATCACTAGTGGGGACCTGATGGAGAACTGCAGCCGTGGGCGGATTTAATAGCTAGTTTGCTATTGGCTATTGCAAATTGAAATAGCCAATAGGAATCTAGCACGGCATTCCTATGGTGAAATTTTATTTTTTTTATTCTGACACGGCTTCGTGTCAGAATAAAAAAAAAAAGAAAAAGCAGTGTTTCTCTCCTGGGCGGCCCGGAGTGGGATACTCCCAGAGCGCCCTGGAGAGTTAGGCTGTCTGGAGATCAGTGTCCCTGGTTAGCTGGTAACCAGGGACGCTGATCTCTCTGCAAGTGGAGATCACGGCTGGCTCCGCCCAGCTGGCAGAAGCAAGCTGTCGGCCGGCCGCTTGGCCAGCTTCGGCTTTTACCTCGGCTCAGTCGAGCCGAAGCATATGCCTTCGGCTCGACTGAGCCGCCTGGCCAACTTTGGGAGCTGTACAGGCTATAGTGAATAGCCCGTATAGCAGCCCTTCGGTTCTTCTGATCCGAAGGGGTCCTGGGGTCAAAGCTAGCCGAAGGATTGGCCGAAGCTACGGCTAGATCCTTCGTCTGCTTCGTGAATAGACCCCTTAGTGACACTTAACATGAAAATATCTCTGATGCTAGGTCCACGTTAAGGTCTGTCTCACTTGGACAAAGAATTCTTCAAATATTTTGAGAATCTTATGCACTTAACATAATAGTTGTGCCAATTTTATCCCAAGCTTGGCTCCCATTTTTGATAAATCCAGTGATTTGTAGTTAGATCTGCGCTATATTTTTGGGCATTATTCATTTAAAAATCTGTTTTTCAGTTGTGTTTTTCGGTGGTATTAGTTAACATTGTCATACTGCCCCTGACTTCAAATAGCCGAGACCTTTTCTCATTCCCATGCTGCCCTAAACCATGACTCTGGAGCAGTTGATAAACAGTTTTCTGAAATTAGTCCATTCCATCTGCTCCTGAGTGAACATGTTTTCTGAAGTTAGACTGACTGAAACAGAACCAGGCCTCAAGCCTGTGATTCATTTGTCCAATTCAACCAGTTCTTACACCTTGGGGTTGATTTACTAACCTTATAAACACACCACGAACATGTATACACCTCTGTAGTGTGTTCCCTCCCAGCATGATCTATGGGTGGAATAAACACCTTTGTAGTATGTACACACCCAGCAGGTGTGTTGTGCAAAGCCAAGCATGAATTGCAAGGTGATGTTATGTAAATTAGCTCTATGTTGTGTTGCTTGCGTTGGTGAATGCAGGAATGTAAATGCATGAGCTAACCATTTTTGTCTAAACTGTGAAGCAGCATTATATATGCATCATGTGCATGATTTTTCCATATATGGCATTAGTGGAAATATGCTTTTAGAGACTTTTTGGTTGATAAATACGTTTTGCTGTGTGAAAATCACACGCACCTGGTGCGTGCGTGTGTTTAGGTTAGTAAATCACCCCCCAAGTCTCATTATTTGCAGTATTTTGATGTCAGAAGTAAATACTGCGTAGTGACTTTAGATCGAAGTCCTGCTTCAAGCAAACGATTGCTTGAGTGATTCTGAGTTGACCTGAGATCATCCATCTTGTTATAATGACAGTCTAACAATCCTTTGTTCTTCACAGTTTGTCATCTTTCTGGCCATCCTAAATTTGGTCTTCTGGCATGTGTGCCTCGTTTGTCTGTTGGTTGACTCTCCAATGAATGGCCAGTACATTCCTCTCGACTCGTTGGGAAATTTCACAGTGCGACACACTGGCCTCAGACATGCCAACAATTTGGCGCCTCTCAAGTTCAGCCAGACATTGATGTGGGGTACTGTATAGGCGTCTCAGTATTTGAGCACAGCAATAATTTTTTGTTTAATGTAACTTAAAAAATAAGTTAAATGGAGCATAGCTTGCCATATAAACTGAAATACACTAAACATTACATCTCACATAAGAGAAAATTAAGATGCTGAAGGGATCATTGTAATTGATGATCATAAGAAAAAATAAAATTCTAATAATATTTATAGGCCTTGTCATGTCTGTTAATGTTACATCCTCACATGTCCATCCATCCCAGTATCCCACAGCCTTATCCCACCTTTCCAGCTTGTGCTCAGTCAAGTACTAAAGGTGGAGTTCTTTCATAGCTCTTATAAACTCCAGGATAATTAAAATGCACAGTTGACATATAAGTGCATGTTCCTTTTCAGCATGTGTATAAAGTAGGACACCTGATTAGCCCAAAGTGCTGCCACTTCCTGTCCCACTGTGTGCTGCTGTGCAGAAGATTGAAATTAAAGGAGAACTATGAGGTGAGTGATTTACACTCATCATCATAGTTAGAGCCGACGTGTTAAAGTGAAACAGTCACATGCCGGCTCTATTGATCGGGAAGTGAGCCAACACATACCCCCGCTCGCTCACTTTCCGATCATCCCTCTGCGGAGAGCGGTTACTGTCATTCACCGCTCCCCGCAGGAAAACCCCCCTCTCCGATCCTCCAGCTCTGACTGGAGGAATGGGAGGGGGCGGGCACAGCTGGCTCAGCCTCTAGATAGGCAGAGCCTGCTGTCAATCAGCCAGCTGAGTGGATCTCGATAGTATTGTCGGGATCTGTCCTAGCTGCGGCGCTGTCAGTATAAAACGGGCAATAGCCGGCTATATACTGAGCTTTGGGTCACGGGAGGACATTAGTATATGTCCTCCCGTGACCCTAAAGAGAACTATGGGATAAAAAGGTTACACCATAGTTCTCTTTTAAGTCAAATTCTATTATTTATACTGCCTGCATTTTAAATACATTATTTGAATAAATTCATTCAGTTGTGTATATTTTAATATTCACCTAGAGTTCAGCTTTAAAGACATCTCCAGGCAGCTAGGAAAGTGAGTTGGCGGCCTACAATTAGTTAAGGATACAATTTTTTGTTCCCAAATTACCTTGGGAAAAGGTCAGTAGAGTCCATACCACTGTTCATGCCTTTGTCTTCCAAACAGCATTGTAGCAACCTGTCCATCAGGGTGCAGGAATACAGTACAGAGCATAGATTGCATTGGTAAGTTAATACTGCATCGGTGACCCTCTAAGGAGCATAAAGACTGTAGTTGTAGCCCATCCACTACATGGATGGGCCTAGGGTTGCCACCTTTTCTTCAAGCGAAACCCGAACACTCTAGCAACGCACTGATATTTTTTGGGGGGGAGTGAGTTGTGGCTTATTCATATGTAAATAGCGCCCATTCATAAGTAAACATCACAGTCGAAACTATTCTCAAGGGGGGCCGGTAGCCCCTATCTTCATTTTGGTTGCCCCTGTCTGCCTGACATCTTGTGTCCGGGTTTCTACTGCCATGAAACCCGAACGCAGCATTCAAAACCCGGACTGTCCGGGTGAATCCTGGACAGGTGGCAACCCTAGATGGGCCACAACTACAGATAAGCTGTCATCTTTGCATCCTTTTTATCTGTTTATTTTATTTGATTAAGTGTACCTTCATTTGCGTGGGATACTGCAGCTTGTTTGTTCTTATCAACATGCTGCTTGTGAGAAATTGAGTTTCTCAGCCAGCAAGCATCAGACCTGCCCTGAAACTGTAAATCAGGTTAGCAGCTGTGGGGAAATAAATCCAGTCCTTGGTGAGAACATGTTGATACATAAGAAAATACAGTCGGTTTTTGATCATTACTGTCGTTATTTGGGACATGTCACATGGAAACTTGCTTGCACACTTCAAATTCTGCCTTCAGGACAAAATGCCAAACTCTGTTCTGAAAGTGTGCTCTTAATTATGCATTGTGAGCAGTAATAGAGCAGCTTTTTGGGAGTTGATGGACTGGCCCTTTAAGAACCAGTGATGCAAGTAACACAGGTGGTGTAATTAGTTTGTGCAGGAGGAGAGGGGTCAGACTGCCTTTTGAAGATAAGTATCCTTGTTCATCTACATTCCTTTTATTGTGTGCATGAAATATAATATCAGAAATAGGAAATAGACACATGATGGGTTAGTAACTTGTACGATGGCAGCAGACTGTAAGATTTGAGCATTTCTTAAGCATTTTGGTTGAAGTAGTGTTTGAATTACAAGCCCCGTTCAGACCTTTGCAGTCTTTTCCATGCATTACCGCATGAGGATGAATGTGCATTACATTAAGGCAGCTCATTTATCACATGTCAGTGGACCAAAAAAGCTGAACCTTTAACATTCTTTTTAAAGCAATGCAACATAACACACAGCATATGCATTGTGGTGTGCTACAGTCAGGGCCGGCCTTAGGGGTGTGCGAGCAGTGCGGCCGCACAGGGTGCCATGGCAACAAGGGCGCCGTGCGGCCGACACAGCTCGTCCTGGGGGCGGCTTCTCTCCCTTCACCGCTGGGCGCTGGCCATCCATGCATTTCCATTGGCACCTACTGGATGTTGGGCTGCCATCTTAAAGTAGTTAATGAATGGGACTGCAATGCATGTGTGCATTTATGCAGTGAATTGGTCCTAAGGGGCCCTAAATGAGAGAAAATATATAGTTGAAAAGGACAGCCAGTAATTAACATATTACACGTTCCTCTTTATTATCCTTTCTGAAAATCATGCCTTCAGCACAGTGCTAACATTATTCTGGACTGTATGCTTTCTACTTCCTGTCCCTGCTAATTTTTGTATGGAATTAGTTGCTGCGAATGGCAGCCCAGTAGACTCTGTCGTGGCTTATTCCATTTAAAGTGCAATTGAACCCTTGCAAATAGGTATGTTCAGATACCAGTATCTGTATCGATGCAGATACTTGGCATTTTTATAAGAACTACCAGGGTCATAGCAGTTGCAGCTGCAGCTGCGACTGGGCCCTGGCGCTCCACCACTGTCCTGAAATCATTAGTCTGTATTGTTTTAGAAAAACTGTCACATCACACTAAAGAAAAAGGTATCAGTAATTGGTATCTGGGAGTACTAGGACAAGTATCAGTACTTGTACCTGGTCTGGAAAAAATGGTATTGCTGCATCCCTAATATATATATATAGATATCTATCTATCAGATAGATAGATAGATAGATATATCTATATATCCTTAAAAATGACAGCTGCCTCCTAACTCTTTAGTTTTTTTATAGTCTTGTCTTTGAGCTGGAAAAGTATCAGTACTTGTACCAAGTATGGTACTTGGTAACTGTGTATCTCTACTTACAAATTATCAATCAATCTGATCTCTTTCACTTTTTATTTAAATGGTCAATTCTGCAGCAATATGAAGAGTCAGACTGTGGCTCTCTTATACAAAGCAGTGGCCCAGCTCTTCCGCAGTTTAACACACCATATCCTTAACCTATTCCTCCCCACCCTCCCCTCACGGAACAGTGCACCAATCAACAACAATGCTCTTGCTACCTGAGCAGCACTGTAAGTGCACTGTTCATAAGGGGCATGTCAGAATCTGAGTGAGTTCTGTACTTACACTATATAGTTTACATAATGCCCCAGGCTTCCAAGAAAGTTATGTTTAAATGTTTATTTTGGAACCAAATCCCTTTTGGTCTCATGTATATATACCTCTGAGCAAAAGTGTAATCCGGTCTCTAAAATATTTATAATTTTGAAAAACCAGTATAAAGGAAAAGCAGTGGTGAAAAAAAGAACTTTGGTTTTAACCACTCATTATTTAGCATATTAATGCTTCATGGTCTATGTAAGGGGTGTTCTTTTCCTACATAGCTTGTGTTGGAAGCATATTTCTTTCTCATTTCAGAAAGTTAGGAGGTATACAAAACCCAGGAATTTAGTGATAGGTGTGCCATGCACACCCTCAGGTCCAGCATTGGGAGGGGCATTGAAGTGATGTGCAGCTTCATGGTGGAGAGAAGCCTGAAGAAACTGAATGCTGCTTGCCAGGATGTGCAGTGGAAGTCTGCTTACTGATCCACATATAAGAGCTCAGAGGTGATTATGAGATATGATTGGTATATGTGATTAGGGTATTATGGGATGTCGTCTGCATATATTGTGCTGTATGGGACTCCAGACTGCCTTGTGCTATATGTTGCATAGTTCATAACAGCTAGTAGTAGTAAGCCACATTCAACTGAACTTGTTCTGTAATGTTAAAGATGCTTTGTAGCTTCTCCAAGACACTTCTTCATTTTAAATGAGTGTCAGAAAGATAACCCAGGATTTATATCCACACAGACAACTTAATCCAATCACCATGATATGTTTAGATTCTGGTTGTACAAGAACAGGTTGGAAGGTTTGAGAGCTGCAGAACCACACTGTTTTAGTTACTTAATCCTAACCTTGGAGTCGGGAAGTCTGCATCGGTGTTAATTCCTTCATTTACATGGCTAAAGTGGTAAATTATAGTCAAATCACCGGAGTAGAGACTTTATTACAGCATGAAGACAGATGGCGTCCAAGTCCCCCATACCTGGGGTTCCCCTACTTTTAATTTTAATGAACCACAACTGCATGAATTGGCGTTTTTAAAATACCCGTCTGAAGTTCATCTATAAGACATTATTTATAATAGTATGAGGTATTACATCTAGCAGTATGCAGTATAGAGCACATATATAGAGTGTCAGTTCATCAAAGGATATCTAAGTAGCTGTAAGAAGAGGGGCCAGAGAAGGGGCCGATAATGGCTAAACACCAATCCCTGATTTTGTTATACATAGGTGGGCATCCACGGTGGTAGTGCATGAAATTCTAGTCAGGTACAGTAGAGTTAACTAGTGTAAGCCAATATTCCAAGTTGGGGACTTTGTTACTATCCATAGTAAGGTCTTTTCTCAAACATAAATTAATACATGTAGAAGGGTTTAGAATTCAACAATCCTTTTTTGCTATTAGATTATGACCTACGCAAGATATTAACTTGTGATATATAAAACGGAAATTGCTTTTCTGATACGAGAGAAATGTATTTGGTGCTTTCAAGCACTCTTCCCAGTCAATATTATACAGGAATGATATGTCAGTTCCTAAAGAATCATAGAATAAATACACCGTCTTCCTGGCACCAGATCTAGCTAGGGAACTATACATGTCTCCAATAAATTGTTTAGCTGGGTCCTGTCTGATATAGTCTAAAACAGGGAATTCTATTAGTATGATATTCCAGTATGAGAATTGGTTAGACATAGCATGCCTTATCTGAAAATAATCCTTATATTTAGTAACAGCTTGGACCTCCTTTGCAGCCTTTTCTGCAGTGGTTGGAAGGTATTTCGGCACATACAGTAACTATATATTTTTGGGATGTCTTGCAAATCTTTTCAATAGGATTGAGATAAGTGACTTTAATGTGGATTTGTTCTGAATGAGTAATTTTTGGTTGATTTACACTTGTATTATGGATACTTGTTATTCTGTATGACCCAAACTCCTCTGAGTTATAGGTCACAGACAAACATTCTGAAAATCTGCTTACTTGTACAATCTGAACTTCATTTTTCTCTCCATAACTGCAACCCACTCAGCCTCTATGGGGAAAAGGCACCCCATAAATTCTTCATCATGGTTCACAGTTGGAATTTGGTTTTGGTGTTGGTCAAGCGTTTTGTTTCCCCCTCATCTGGGTCAGCTTTCTTCTTTAACCACTTGCTGTCCGGAGCATGTTCTTACTATTTGTGCACACATGATAAAATCAGAATTTTGGGCTAGAAAACAGCTTAAAACCTCCAAACAATTATATATTTTCGGAAAGCAGAGGCCTTGTAGAATAAAAAAAATACTAGTTACAATTTTTTATGTCACCCGGTCTTTCCGCAAATGGTTATTAAACCAGTATTTTTAGGATAAAATACACTAAAATTAAATTTAGTGTAACAGAATATAATACTAAAATTTTGGGTAAAATGTAAAATATGGGGTCAGGCCGGGTAAATAGACACCAAACATGTCAAGCCTCAAAATGACGTGCGTTCGTGAAACCGCAAACAACTACAATGCCCAAAATTTCCCATAGGTGACATTTTAAAAGCTTTTACTGCTCATTACTTTAGTGTTAACAGTGATTGATGGCCCTAGAATTATTGCTCTAACTCCGATGTTCGCGGGGATATGTAAAATGTGTGGCACAATATTTGTTTTTGCGTGTAGACGCACCCGATGCATGTTTGCGCTTCTATGTGCGTGTACATGGGGGTGGGGACTTTAACTTTTTTTTGCTTTATGGAGACATCAGGGGTCTTTCAGATGTCTAATGTCACCTAGGGACCCTAAAGAAACTGATGAAGCAGAGATCTGCTTTACCAGCTTCTTCTCCTAGATCTAAGAGCCAGAGAATTTAAACAGTGACACCAGATGTTATGTAATACACATCACTTCGCTTGCTGATCTCCCTCTGATCGATGCCGCCGTGCCCTCATGGGGACAGCGGAACCCGGGGTAGCCACCGGCAAAGGGGGGGAGGGCACACTCCGCTGCTCGGTACAAACGATCCAGTATAGATGCCGGATCATTTGTATCTGAAAAGCCATTGCTGGCTGTTTACAACAGGCATGTTCTTGGTATAACCGCTTCAAGGGGGCGGTCGTATAAATACAGCCACCTGCTTGAAGTATGTATGATCTACATACTTCTGTATGATGTATAGAACCTGCTGAAGCAAAAATGACATTTATATACATTTTATTGAGGCGAACCGCTAGAACAGGCTATGTTCGAGTCGAACCTATGTGCGACTCGGACATCAGCCCATCCCTAGTTAAGATAACATCCCAAGAGCAAAAATCTTGGTCAGTGGTTTCTTTATGATAGAGTTATGAACACATATGTTTTTCTGTTTTAGGACTGTATGGTGTTGTCTTGCACTGATCTTTGTAGGATACCCACTCCTAGGAAAAGTAGTAGCAGTACTAAATTGTTTCCATGTTTACACCACCAGCTTTACCAAGGACTAATGGGTGACCTTAGTCTTTAGAAATTCTTATGTAACCCTTTTCAGTCTCCAACAACATTTCTAAAACCTCTTTTGATCAGCCCATATTGCACAGTATTCTTTTGTGAAGTAAAGGTAACCCGGTAGCTAGATTACTTGAAGTTGCTGAAATACTTGACTCCAAGTACTTTTATTATCCTGGAGTTTCACATCTTTTCTTCTGTTTTTGACCTTCTTGAATAGATTCGCTTTAAGCACAACCTACTCCAAAACTTTTTTTGTTTTTTAGTTTTAGCTAAAGTGTGGAAGGGATAGAACTCGTGTTAGGTTTTTATTTACGATCTGTATCACCATTGGAGACCATTCTGTCTCCTGTTGAGATGAGAAATCTCTCCAGTGGGGACACAGACTACATTAAGTAAAATGGGAAAGGTTAAGAACCTTTTGTTAGGTTATTAGCAGTGTTTGTGTCTTCATGTCTCACTGACAATCTGTCTGCTGATTCTGCTGTCCCAGGTACTACTTTAAACCATTTGTTCATTAAACCATTTGTTCATTAAAGACATGACAATGCAAGATGCTTCTGGTTTTCTTGATAAGATTGTATTATTATGATGTACATGACCAGATCACATTTCAGGAGCCATTCGTGAGGAAAGGCAGAAAATGCCTAAGGGTTCACAAATCTTGTCTCATAACATTAAAGGGAAAGTAAAACTTTTTTGTTAGGTCTGTTTTATTTTTACATGTTTACAAGTTTATAAACTTGTATATTACTGTTTTATTTAATTGTATAAAATTGTTATTTTATAAATAGTACAGGGTGGTTTCAAGACATTTAACTTGCAGAGCATACTCAGAACATTCTTTTCACTGGTCCAATGCCTGTGTATATCTAAAAATCCATATGGGTCTGTTTCTGTTTATAGAGGAACGGGTGTGTCCCTTCATTGAGAGTATAAGCTGTGTGTGTGTTATGAATAGACCTCAGTGGCAGGACATCAAATTACACAGGCTATTCACAACATAGCTGTAAATCCCTGTGCAGAAAGCCTGGAGTTACAGCTCATTTGTGCGCCACCCTCCAGCTGCAGTTGGTATTTATTAAATATTTGTTAATGTTTCATTTTCACCAAAATCTATATATTTTATAAAAACATTTTTAAAGAAAATAAATATAAAAACGTTATACATGACTTTCATTTTCAGGGTTGAAAAGACTAAAACTCAGCAGTTTTCAAGTTAAATTTACTAACAGGAACTTGTAATGTACCAAGAAATATTTACATCCATTGAGAATAATAGCCGTTTTTAAATTAGAACTGTGGCCAGGCTATGGACATACAAATACTTACTTATCCTAACAGGCAGTAAGAGCCCATTCATATCACATCGCATGCAGTAACATGTGGTAGTGCACGTTACATGTGTTTGTTTTTTAATAGCACCCAAATGCGCCTTCAAAACATATGTGAACTGCAGTGGACTGCAGCATAGCAGAATCACAGTGCAAACTGCACCTAGATTGTTTTGCGTTGAGGTGTTTCAGCCTGTTCATTTGGAATGGGTGTTCAATGCAACGTGCCACAGTGCAAGTCAACATGTGCATTTCAGTGCACTACATTGGCCCTAAATAAGCTGTAAATTAAGCCCTTAATGGCCTCTTTAGTTACAGCCACTGTAGAGTATTGCATCCTCAAGGTTCACAATAGAAGCAGTGAAGTCATGTAATTTAGGTCTCTGCATTCTGCTCTTCCTCATCCTTTGCACCTTCTCTGTATTTACATTAGAGATTAGAAGGATGGCAAGATGCCAACTCACTGCTGAGAGGGGGAGCTAAAATACCAAGAAAAAATAAAACTAAGAAGCTTCCCCTGTAAAGATTGAGGATGAATTGCTCTAGATTGACTGTAGCTACGGAGGTAATTGTGAGCTTTTTTAAAATCTTACTTACTGCTTGTTATGAATATGCAATGTTTCTGCTTTAAGACACATAAACTACCTGAATCCTGGGATCTTTCTGAACCTAAATCCCAAATTATTTTTAGACTGCACTGGAGACTCTGTCAGAATTGTTGAGAATTCCTATCGCTCTCTTTGATCCCTTATTGTATTAATGAATGCGTAGCTAGTATTACTTTAAGGAGAAATATGGGGTCAGTGTTTTTTCCCATAGTTCTCCTTAGGGTAACTGGAGGACACAAACTAGTGTCCTCCCGTTACCCTAAACTCAGTATACCGCGAGCTACAGCTCGCGGTATACTGAGACGCCACAGCCGGAGCGGATCCCGACTTAGACGACGGGATCCGCCCAGCTGCGTGAGTGACAGCTGGCTCTGCCTACCTAGAGGCAGAGCCAGCTGTACCCGCCCCCTCCCCCGTCCGTTCCGCCAGTCAGCGCTGGCAGATCGGAGCGGGGAGAGGGGAATCCAGCCCCTCCCCATGTCACGGCAGAGAGCCGTGACAGGATCGAGAGGTGAACGAACCCGGTATGTGTTCGCTCACCTCCCGATCTACTGAGCTGGCCTGTGACAGTCTCATAACGGGACTTAGATGACGGGATCCGCCCATTTGCGTGAGTGACAGCTGGCTCTGCCTACCTAGAGGCAGAGCCAGCTGTACCCGCCCCCTCCCCCGTCCGTTCCGCCAGTCAGCGCTGGCAGATCGGAGCGGGGAGAGGGGAATCCAGCCCCTCCCCATGTCACGGCAGAGAGCCGTGACAGGATCGAGAGGTGAACGAACCCGGTATGTGTTCGCTCACCTCCCGATCTACTGAGGCGACCTGTGACAGTCTTATTGTCACAGGTCGGCTAGAACTATGAGGTGAGTGAAAAGCACTCGCCTCATAGTTCTCCTTTTAAGCCTTGTCAATGGAAATGGTTTTATAGCAAAAAAAATTGTGTGGCCCATAGCAACCAACCACCCTCCAGCTGACAGTTCTGTATTACAAGTTTGAAAATGAAAGCAGTATTCTAATCTGTTGCTGTGAAAAACAAGAAATGTTCCTTTTAGCTGACTTTTCAAACATCACCCCGTTATTAAATTATAGCTCTGCAATATGTTTTAGATAACAACTGAGGTGCAAAGGCACCTTTACCAAAGACTGAAACTTTCTTGGCACCCTGAAGACCCTTTAAGCTTCCACCTTTACTGCCACTGATTATCTATTCTGAAGGAGCATACTGATAGGTCAAATCTCACAGTGTAATTATCCACTTGGTAAGAACCATTCATAGACATTTCTGTGAGCAAACTGGAAGTGCCCTCCTTACACTAAGGCTCAATTTAAAGTTAATTTTAGCCTTTGGAAACGTTACAAAAAACACCATGGAAGGTTCCTTCTTTGTCACCCATGTCCCTTTACATAGCCTGGGGGTTCTTGTCTCTGGGGAGTGTCAAACAGCTGGACTTCACTGTGAAGTTGAAATTTTCATGGTCCATGTGCCTTTTATAGGGTATAAAGTGTCTTTACACCCAGTAAGGTAAGTCCAACTTAATTTCTAGTGATAATGTAACTTTAATACAGATTGGCCGATCATATTTTAGGCTGACTATAGAGAGGCCATTGATAGTTCTGCCTGCTCTACCTGTTCTATCATGCAGGAACCTGACATTGTGCAGCAGTGCATACATGCTTACACTTTCTCACCTTTTTTGCATTGACAGGAGGAAAAATGTCATTCACCTACTCTGGATTTGAAAAATCATTGTGCCAGCAGAAGCCCTTTTTGAAATCACAATTCTTGCCTGATCATCACAGGTATTGTCTCAATTTGGTTGTTAATGGCCACCCTTGTTCAAAGCTCTAACATATGCTAATATGTTTGGGCAAAGAAAGCTTGCCTGACTGAGCCCTGGCTGCTGTCGATGCATGGAAGCAGGATATCCAAACATTCCACTTCCAGACAGGATTGTAACAGGGTGCAGTGGCTGAATGGCAGTAAGACGCCAAATGCACTGATGCTTTTGCCCACAAACAGCTGCTGTTAAGTTACAACTCCTGCAGTCTGTAGGAAGCTATAAGACAAGCATATTTTTTTTACAGCATTGTAACTCAAATAGGATGTGCTTGAAAATGTAGCTCCTTTTTTTTAAAAACGTATTTATTTATTTTTTTCCCTTGTTCTTTTTTGTAATCTATTTTGGTTTCTGTTTGTGCATGGTAAAAGAGATGAGAAAAAAACATGTTAAACATTGGAGACTAGAGTATGAAGGCATATGTAGATCTGTGTATATACCAGTTTCCTTTTCATATTATGTTTTAGCTTAAAGCAAGACCTCAAACAAAACTTTTCCTCTAGTTTGCTCCCCCTCCGGCTGCTGTCTTAAACTGTGAAGGGGAGATCCCCCCCCCCCCCCCCCCCCC
>NW_017306811.1:204619-214967 GCF_000935625.1 Nanorana parkeri
GGGGACACCCCCCCCCCCCCCCTCCCTACCTCTGGCATGTCTGTGACAGGCCAAGCTCGGCTGTGAGATGAACTTCCTGGTTCCCCCATCTGGAGTGCATTTTGCATATACTCCAATGGTGAACAACACTAGGGGGGTGGTGACACAGAAATGCTGAAACTTTTTGCAGCTATTTAATGTCATTGGCCGTCTGGTAGATTACTCTGCAGATGAGGGAACAAGAAAGGTTTTTTGACAGCTGGATTATTTTGTCTTAGACATTCTGGAGATGGGGGAAGGTCATGCTGCCAGTGTCATGGACATTACTAAAGATCTAGGGTGGGATTAAAACTTGTCCCCCTCTCAACCCAAAACTAAAACGACGAGGTTTATTAATTTTCACCCTGGTTTGCGAGCAGCTTGCATCAAATCCTAGTGCATTACATACAGTCAGTTCATTTATCTTTAAAACTCAAGAGTTAAATTTAAAAAAATGCATTCAAGTACCTTAAAGGAGAACTATGAGGTGAGTGCTTTTCACTCACCTCATAGTTCTAGCCGCCCTGTGACAATGAGACTGTCACAGGTCGGCTAGAACTATGAGGTGAGTGCTTTTCACTCACCTCATAGTTCTAGCCGCCCTGTGACAATGAGACTGTCACAGGTCGGCTAGAACTATGAGGTGAGTGCTTTTCACTCACCTCATAGTTCTAGCCGCCCTGTGACAATGAGACTGTCACAGGTCGGCTAGAACTATGAGGTGAGTGCTTTTCACTCACCTCATAGTTCTAGCCGCCCTGTGACAATGAGACTGTCACAGGTCGGCTAGAACTATGAGGTGAGTGCTTTTCACTCACCTCATAGTTCTAGCCGCCCTGTGACAATGAGACTGTCACAGGTCGGCTAGAACTATGAGGTGAGTGCTTTTCACTCACCTCATAGTTCTCCTTTAACTATTAACAAAAATGTGTAGAGCCTCATCTCTGAATTGGTGCTGGCACAGTCCTTCCTTCTGGAGGGGGGCTACTTTTGTCCCCCATGGACTCTGTGTGTGTTGTAAAGCAGCCACCATTCCATGCTCGCTCCCATGGTAGACTACAATCTCATGTTTAGTTTACTAGTTTGTATTGAAGTTCTAGCCTATCACAAGAGTGAGCTTGGAGTGGTGGCTACTTTACAACACAGTATTTCAAAAATAAATTCATCCATACAATAACTAAAATCATATGCCCCATCAATACATATTCAAACCTGGTGTTCCTCTAATGGCAACCATAGTTACAAACATTCCATGGATGCAATATCCCAATGTAAAACCAGCATAATTTATCTAATAGTTGGGTGATAATATTGACAATCCATTCATGATTTTTTTTTAAAATAGAAAGTTTTGACCCTTCTGCACTATGCTAAAAATGTTTATTTTTGTCTTTTGTCTTCTTGTGAGAGATTTTCTTTCATTTGCTGTTCTATACAGGGACACAAATGGCAATGAAAACCAGATAAAAGCCCTAACTCTATTGACTGGACATGGTCTTTAACTTATTTTTTAAATATTAGTTCATACTATTTAACTTGATTGTGCTTTGTCCATTTTCTTAAGTATACACCGATATAAAAATGTTTTTCCATTGCAAGATACTGGACATTCTTGACTGATTCCCCGCCATTCTCAGTTGTGAAGCAGGAGTAAGCCTTGCACCATGCTTCACTGACTATGATTGGCTATATGTGATCGTTGACTGGCTATTACCAACAATAGGGTCTTATTTGCAAACATGTCTATGTGGAATCATTTTTTTCTAATGGGAAAAAACAGACTCCAACACAGGTTTTTATTTGTTTACACTTAGGATATGTAGGTGGTAGGTGGTATTGGTAATTTCTAAACACCTACAAAACTTTCTGATCTCCAGTGAGGTTAGTTGCTTCACTGGACCAATCTGATGAATGTGTCATTAGTGAGTGTGGACTTTGTGCTGAAAACCAAAAGGACTTTACTGAGTATTCTAAAGCATAGCAGCCATACTCCGAAAGACACGATTGCACCAAGTGGCCAATTATGGAATAATCGCTTTATGTGTAGTATAGAGACAATCTCCAGTGGTGGACACGCATTGTCTTTGTGAGCTACAGTCTGGAACATTTGGCGTGATTTCGTTTTTGCCTCTGCAGAAAATGACTTAGTCCATAGGCATTTATGGGGTTGATCATTGTACCATACATACAAACATAAATTGGATAGAGAATGTCGGCTAATAAGATTATGATTGTCTTGTACAGATGTCTGTCTGAGATATATAACCGTAAATAATGCAGCAAACACATGCTTTGCTTACAATAGTAAGCTGTAAGTAATAAGTGAAACAGATTTTTCAGCATGCTGACAACCAATCTCTGATGATCACCACTTCCCCATGAAAAAAATAAATTGAAATTTTACTGTTCACATACCATATCCTTTTGTCAGCAGAGTCGGGGAGAAAGATCATGAAAGGTAGCACACATCCATTTCGGGGGAAAGATCTGCCCATTTATAGAACTTAAAGTAGATGTAAACCCTAACTGGGTGAAATGTTTGCTTAAACTCTGTGTCTAATAAATAATTGTTATTTTGATTGCTTTTAGAAAATATGGTTTTCACTTTTTTCCATCCTATTTTGCATCTCAAGGCCATTGATCTTATCCAGCCTTTAGAGCCAGTTCCTGTCTACATGCATGACCTCCAGCAGTCTTCCTGAAAATATCGGAACATGCCTGCACAATGAACGTCTGTGTGGCTGCTAAAAGCCTTCATCAAAAGCACGTGACGGTGTGACCACGCAGGAGAGCAAATGGGAGACCGGGACAGAGCGTTGTCAGATGATCATACAAAATCGTTTGAATAAGGACCTTCATAACGGGATCACCAGGTATTCTTTTAATGAAAGCTGTAGCTTCACAAAGATTGAAAATTCCTTTTAAAATAACATTGACATGTTAAAGAATATATGAGTTTTTAGTAATTGTGTTTACATCTACTTAAAAGATAGCAAGATACATGATGACCACTGCTGGCCCCGGCAGTTCAAAAGGACACTTTTTATCAACGCTGACACTAGCATATCTTTTCTAGGATAGATAGACGTCTGATGATCAGCAGATATCTTCAGATTGTTTCATTGATCAGCTTGTGAGAGGGAGACCACAGCACTGCAGAGCTGGCGGTTGTTGACTTTGGAGTGGCAGATGGATAATGTGCTGTACAGCCAGGCATAATAAAAATGACTATGTACTGAGACAAGTCTATTCCCTATCAGAATTGCCCCCCCCCCCCAACCCCTCCCTCCTGTGCCTTCAATAGACAGGATTGCATTGCAGCCCTGTAGGAGGCATTCAGCTCTAAAGAACTGTGGTTTTGTGTGTTTTAAGTGGGACCGTGCTATTGGATTTGGAAGCTGCTGGAGTAAGGTGCTGTGCCTTTAAGGGCAGTATGTTTGTTTAGAACCTCCTCCTCCTCCTTTCTCAGGCTACAATGTGCAGTTAGTTAGCAGACAGGCTCTGCGAAGCAGCATGCACAGGCTATTCTCTGTGTATCCAACAAGGCTGGAGTGACAATCTTTTGCAGGGAATAAAACTTACTGTGCAGATACCTGTCTGCTTTCAACTGCATACACTAAGCCGAAGGGATATCACAGCAATACAGAGGCGGAACAGACGGAGATGCAGAAAATTCATTCACTGCCTGAAGGATTTCTCTGGACGCTGAAGGCAAGAATCACAATCAACTCACTTGGTCTCTGAAGGGAATATAAAAGCTGGTGCTCAGAAAAAAGAGAAGTTGCATTGGGTCCTCGGATTGGTGCAGCCACCATGCATTTTGGATAAACGACTAGTGCCCAATGTCCGCCAGATTGCAAACTTGAGAATATAGCAAGTTTTTCGATAATCAGCGAGTCCCAGATTGGCAAGCTGGTGTTCCCAGCTTGGTGAAAACTATTTTTTTTGGCTTTCTTGGTTTCTTTTCTACTTGGCATTGTCTGGTTGGTTTTAACAAATGTTTCTGGGATTTGTGAAGAAGAAAATGTGTGGCGTTGGTTTTTGGAAGCTGTCCATCTCAGTGGGGTTAGTGTTGGTGATCTTGAGCGAGGTGGCACCTCAGCCGTGCCCGGCTCAGTGCACTTGTAGTGGGACCACGGTGGACTGCCATGGGTTATCTTTGCGCAGCGTGCCGCGCAACATTCCCCGGAACACGGAAAGACTGTGAGTATATCTCTCCGTGAACATTAATCGTTTCCATATATGTTTCATGCGTGTTGATACACAAGTCACAGGGTGACATCTAAAATTTTTGTTAACACATATCTAGCATCAGACTCTACCTACAAGGCTCTATAGAACATGTGAAAGCTTGTGGTCAAAGTGTGTACCAGCCTTGCATGTACAGAGTTTACGAGGCAAGTGCCAGCCTTTCTCTATATTAAAATGCCAGTGCCTCTGTTCAGTAGACCATGCTGTCCTTTCTAGCAGCCCATACTCTCAAGCGCAACGTTCATCAATATGCATGCATGATGTGACATAATCAATGGCGCAATTGCTTTTATCAGCGCCTGCTAGGTTCACGATTTCACCACCACTTTCTCTGGCTATGGAAAGCGGGCTCATCCATCCTGAAACTATTTCCTACTGTGCCTGAATGTAGCAATTCCAAGCCTTGGCTGAAGCTGAACCACCACACTGTAACAGCACTTTAAACCTCACCACCAGAGCACAGTCCATTACACAGCGTAGATGACGTCAGGAGTGCAGCGAAAAAGTGACCGTGTTATCAGCATCACTTTGCTTGGCCATATTGTTTTTGTAAATGATGATTATTCTTTTTTAAAGAAACAACTGCTAATGTAGGCAAAAGAGAGGGGATAATGCAGGATGCAGTAGGCTGAGAGAGGGAGAACTTCTACATGATCTTATCTCATCCTGTCAGTTTCACTTGTAGTACAGGCTGGGTTACTGCATAAGACTTCCAACCATCACCTATTCACATTTAAACAAAGCAGTCCTGTAATAAATGGTACCAGTATCTTCGATCAGTTGTACATTTTAACTACTGTACAAATATACATGCAAAATCTTCAGACTACTATAGTGTTTTCTTTATCTATTATCTGAATCAGGAAAAAATAGTTTTTTTATACATCTGGAGCTATCACTGATCAGTACCAGAGTAATGATTCAAGCTACAATCAACCTAGCAGACTGTTGAGAGATCCCATTCCACCTCCAAGTGTTGACAAGCCAAAGTTTAGGCAAACATTACACTGAACACACTGCCATCCAGACAGAAGCCCTGAGCAATATTGTACTAAAAATATGTCACTACCTGTCCTTGTCTGCTGAAGTTTTTTATTCGCATGACATAACTTTTTGCTTTGTTTAAAACCTCAGTTTTGTCCAGACATTTCTAATGAAAGACAGAGTACGCATCAAAAATGTGTTTTTAAAATATTTTGTGGGACATTGTTTGTTCCTTATTAGGCAGTGGTCATTATTTTGGCTTTAAGAATAGTTAATGGAGAATAGGAACAGATGTGCAAACAAACTTTTTGTTTTGTTTTCCAAAGTTTCGAAAAGTTTGTTGTGACTTTATTGGTCACCAGCAGCAATGTTAATTCAAATCCCTGCCTAGCTGAACTGGCCCTCATCAGGGCATGGTTAATTTAAGATGTTGAACTCAGATAGCAGCTACAATATAACTATCCAAGGAGGTATATTAGTGTTCAAATGATAACAAAAATAATCCACTGTGGGCAGCGTCCCACTTGTTTTCTTTTTTTTTTCAAAATCTCAGAAGTGAAGGTTTAATTTTCTAGCATCTGCATTTTTTTTTAATTGTACCATAACATGGATCTTTTGAAGTTCAAAGTCTTAATATTGACATTTTTTAACCCAGTTGTGTTTGGAGTAGGAAATTGGTCAATTATACTCTATCTAAAGTCTTCATGCACGATTGAATTTCATTAATAAGTGCACAAGTTTTTTTTTTACTAGTACCAAAATTGTATAATAAATGATTTATTGTTATATCTAGGCTGAACGATTTTTGTGCATATAGTGTTTGAAATTTTTTAGTATATATTGTCAGGTTGTAAAAAATGATGCAAACATATGTAATTTATGGTAATACCATTAGCCTAGGCTTTGATTTAAAAAAGAAAAACATTCTTTAATGGTTGTGTTATGATGTTTACATTTGTGTAATGTCTAACTAAAATTAGTTTATGATGTTCTTTTCCAAAGTCAACATAAGACACATTTGGAGGCTCATTTGAGATAAGACTTCTGAATGTGTTGCTTTATCAAGTGAAGTTTGGAACAGCGTTATCTTTTCAGATAATATTGATCTGTTGCAAAAATAGATTTTTGAGTTTTTTCCTTTTTTGATAAATGTATTAATAGTTAAAGAAAATTACTTTTCGAAGACTAAATATTTTTCAGTAACCTTTTTTCTCCCAATTTGCAGGGATTTGAATGCTAACAATATCACAAGAATAACCAAGACAGACTTTGCGGGTCTGCGACATCTTCGTGTTTTGTAAGTATTTTTTTTTATTATTGTGCAATTCATTTTCAACAGTGATTTATTTATTGCTGCTCATATGCTAAATTTAATTTGAATTAAGTGACTCAAGTGTCTCATAAAATGGTCAAATGTATAATATCTAGCATCCATTTTCAGTATGTCTTTTATAATATTTTTTCCACAAACACAAAAACGTGTCAAAATGAAGATCTACGGGCAGTTTGTAAAACAAAAATGTGGTACTGGTAATCTTTTTCCAGTTCTAGGAGCAGCTTGAAAGACTTAAAAACTTAGTTATGCGAGTTATGCATTGTATTAAAGTAACAACTGTCATCTGCAAGTAATTAGTTATAATTGTCAATGTTTTCACACACATTTGTGAAATTGGAGGGTACTTCTGTTTTGTCTCAGCTCAGTCAACTGTTGTCCTATTAGAAAACAATACTTTAGTTAAAAAGAAAAAAGTTACTTATTCTGGACTGTAGCTGTGCTCCTCATGTGTTATGCAATGCATGATCCATTGCATTTTCACAAGTGTTAACATTTCCTTTAATTAATCAGGATGTTTATTACACATTACTCTATGCATGTGTTGGAATTGGCCCTTGGAACACTTTAAAAAAAAAACAAGCCCAGTTAAATAAATAAATATTACTCACAAAAAAAAAAAAACTATTCCTCAACAAACAGAATTAGTGATAAATTCAACCAGACCTTATTTTTATGCTTTTATGTATTATGTAGTGTGTGCGTTGAGAACATAACTTTTTACAATAAGGTTTTCATATTGTATAATAGAATATAAAATTGTGTAATAGAAGAAGGCAACTAAAGGGGTTTCTTTATCCGCGTTTTATTTCTTCGTGTTGAGTACAATGATCACAAAGGTCAGTGTTATCATTATTTTAGCTAAGTCGTATTGGTGAAAGTGGACTTAAACTTTTTAGAATAAGTTGTTCTATACTTATTCATTAAATAAAGACAGTTATCAGTGCCTGCTCAATCAGTTGTATGAAAAAGCGTCTTTACTTTCTAAATTTCAGGCAGCTTATGGAGAACAAGATTAACACCATTGAAAGGGGAGCGTTTCAAGATCTGAAAGAGCTGGATAGATTGTAAGTATTTTTTAATGGTGGGCGAAATAGAAATGTGATTTTGTGTGTGTCGTAGTGTCTTTGGAAACAGACAATTCCAAGTTCTTATAAGGAGTAGTTTGGAATAAAAAAACATTTTTAAACTTTTTTTGTTAAATTGCATTATATTTTAGATTTTTTGCCAGAAACTTTACTGATTCACATAATATGGATGAACAAAAACGGAAGGACAAATTCATCTACTTTTTTACTTGTAACCCTACTTTCTGACCTGTAGGGAGAAACTGTTTCCCAGTGAAAGTTGAGTTTTCACAGAAACCAAGTCACACGTTCTTATGTAAAATAGCTGCCTCAGGCAAGAAAACAGTTTGCATAATTCTACTCATTGTCTATTGATGATCAGCAGGTTTGCCAATAATCTTTGCTGTTGTGCTGTTTGCAGAGTCATTATGAAGCTATCATTAGTCATTATGTAAACATAAATAACTAGTATGGTTAAAGGCAGCCTTCAAAGGAATTGCCATTCTTTAAGTTTGAGAGATACTATGTAACTAATCTGGATTAGGTAGTTCATTTGTCAACCCCTTTTTTATGAATGGATCGACACCACCTCATATGTTGATGATCTTCTGCAGAAAAAAGTTTGATCCCTATATGTATAGTCAGTTTGAAACCTGGTCATACTAAAAAATGCTAGGAAGTTCCATTGACTTTAGCCGCCATGTAGTTAATTTTTTCCAGGTAGCAGATTTGCCAATGGTCTGAGTGAGGTGACCATCACTGTTTATTATAAATCATAAAAGTGGATAATTCATTCATATTGTATATTGCATACTCTGTACAATATATATATTTGGTGCTAGGCACAATAAAAAAAGTGTTTGAGGTTAGAATCCCATTAATCAAGCTGCAATGGTTTAAGCAAAATCTCACACATTCATCAAGCAGAAATTTGCTGAAATTTTTGACTTCAGTGAATTGAAAACATTGTTGAAGGTTGTATGGGCCTGTTATTTTTACTGCAGTTGTTCTGGGGACAGTGCCGTCATATATTTGTTTGTTTTCCTTGGTGTATGTTGCTGTTTCTTTTTATTTCGAGTCATTACATCAGTCTAGGACTGTTAAATTTAGATATTTGCTGTGGTGTCTCAGATAAGAGACGTAAATTACAGTACAGGGTGATTCCCGAAATGATAATGTTTGTATGAAAGATTACCAGTGCCTGCAGTTTAGTGGGTGTTCCACCAGCTGAATTGCTTTTCATGTGGGTGTTTCTTTTTTTATTAACATCCCTCTTGTTTTCCAGTGCAAATGTTTTGGCTTGCAAGTGTGAAGTCTGCTTTTGTTTCTGTTAAAAATATTTGAAGCTTGTCTGCCGTTACAACAAAGTATAATGTTGCATACGTAAAGACTAGTTGTGCTGTAAAATAGGGTAACTATAGGATACTCATGGACTTGAGATAGACATTGCCAATCTAGATCTTGTGTCTATGGTTTTTCAAACATAAAAAGTGTTATTTTTCTTTTTTGTGAATATTTTCTAGCATAGAAAATGGAGAGTTGTTTAGGGCTCTCTAAGGGCACCTTAAGTCAGTGGATGAAAAATGTGGAAGCCTTAAAGTGACACCACACTGTGTTACTCAGGTGTTAAATTTAAAAAGATACAATCAAGTACCCTAACTATTATCAAAAATTTAACTTATCTGTGTAACACTCGGCTGTAGATCCTTAAATCATCTCTGAATTGGTGCTGACACTGTCCTTCCTTCTGGAGGGTGACTACTTTTGTCCACATGGTCCCTGATTGTGTTGTAAAGTAAGCAACGCTTCTAGCTAAACAAAAATGGCACACTGAGAGCTTTTTGCTCTTGAGGAGCCAAATGTAAATTAAATTGACTTCAAATTTGCAAATTATATATAACCAAATGAATATACTAACAGGAAAAAAAATTTTTTTTCCTATATATAGAAAATAGCATTATTACAATGCAACTGCTATGTGGTCAAAAATGGGCAAATAATAGCCATTTTAAGCTCACAAAATAAATAATGTTTCCTGTGCATACGCAAGTACATATGTACATACATATGTAAGGCTGCTTACATACCCAATTGCCAAATTCCAAATCCCTCAAAAGCATTGTGCTGTTTATCAATAATGTTTATGTTATATAAGGTGCATTTGGATGTAGGTCATCTCCTTGCAGAGCCCAGCACTAACTATTGGAAGTTATAGAAATAGTGTGTATTTTGGATCATATATTTACACCAGTGGTAAAACTGAATTTAAATTTGGCTTATTGGTAACCTTGTGAGTCAAAGATAAAACTGCTTGTTTTCTGCTGCTAACAAGCTTTCTGTGTGGTTATCTCTGAGCGAATTCCTGAAGCCTTTTGTTTTCAAAATATACAGCCTTCTGTAGGGGTATTTTTATGCTGGAGGGGAGATTTCTCGTGCCATCCTTAGGTAACCAGGTGCAAAATTATTTTTCACTTTGTGGGGCCATGATTGTTCAGGCACTGGAAGCCCACATGTAGCTCATACTGTTAGTATAGATGTGTCTGCGGTGTTCTGTCACCCATCAGAAATTTTCTTCACTCCTTTTGGGGTTCTGGAAGGTTTATGCACAAAGGTATGGAGAGAAAACCTTCCAATGTTAACTAAAAAGGAGAAAAAAATAACTGTTATGTGTCTGTTTATATACATTATATATATA